>NC_135826.1:21445524-21745524 GCF_964213995.1 Mustelus asterias
AGGGATCTGGGTTCGATTCCCGGCTTGGGTCACTGTCTGTGTGGAGTTTGCACATTCTCCTCGTGTCTGCGTGGGTTTCCTCCGGGTGCTCCGTTTCCTCCCCCAGTCCAAAGATGTGCGGGTTAGGTTGATTGGCCAGGCTTAAATTGCCCCTTAGTGTCCTGAGATGCATAGGCAGAGGGATTAGTGGGTAAAATATGTAGGGACATGGGGGTAGGGCCTGGGTGGGATTATGGTCGGTGCAGACTTGATGGGCCGAATGGTCTCTTTCTGTACTGTAGGGTTTCTATGATTTCTGTGGTAGTGAATTCCACAGGCTCACCACTCTCTGGGTGAAGAAATTTGTCTTCATCTCCATCCTAAACGGTTTAACCCACACCCTTGGACTACGATCCCAGATTCAGGACACCCTGACCATCGGGAACATCCTTCATGCATCTACCTTGTCTAATCCCGTAGGTTTTTATGATATCTCCCCATATTCTTTTGAACTCCAGTGAGTGTCATCCTAACCGACTCAATCTCTCCTCATACATCAGTCCTGCCATCCCAGGAATCAGTCTGATAAACCATCTCTGCATTCTCGCCGGAGCAAGAACATCCTTCCTCAGATAAGGAGACCTAAACTGCGGAACCTCTGAAAATAGCAGATCGCTGACAAATTTCCTTCAGGAAATACCAAATGCAACCAGAATGAGAGAGGTCAAACATGTCGCCACACTTCTCTGTAACCCAGCACGTGTGCCCGGAAGTCCACTTGGTTGCATTGTCTGCATTCTAAAGCAGAGCAGCTGCCATTTACAAGATTCAAGGTCCTTTTCAAAAGCGCACACAGCCACTGAACCAGACGTCTGTACATTGCGCTGACTGCTGCTGTCTGCACTGCTGAAGAGAAAAGAGAGATCTTTACTGTAGCGGAGAGACTCCAGAATGGCCACAGGTCTCACTTACAGCTCAAAGCACTCTGGATTTTCTCCAATCCAGTCACCAGTGGGAGGCATTAAGCATTTAACTCTTAAATCCAGAGTCAAGTCAGTCAGCATTTACGCAAGACTTAAGTCACACAGCGGAGTCAATGACAGACTCGCTGGAGTGCAAACCCTCCAAATAAACTGGAGCTGTAGGAGAGTTAGCACCATGACTTTCTGCAGAGGTTTAGTGAAGTGACTCAGGCAGTGGTTAAGTACTTCACTGTTTGGCTACTTCATTTACCCATGTAAGACCGATCTTGGTCACCCACCAGATCCTAACCGCACCCCCCCCCTCCTCTCTCTGTTCCCTTTCTCTCCCCCATTCTCTCCCTCACCATCCTCCTCTTTCCCCCCTCCTCTCTCTCTTTCTCTCCCCTCCTCTCTCTCTTTCTCTCCCCTCTTCCTCCTCTCTCTACCCCTCTCTTTCTCTCCCCCCCATTCCTCTCCCCTCCTCCGCCCACATCCTCTCCACCACCACCCACCACCCCCCCCCCAAACTAGCTCAAAGCCATGCCAGGGCACACTGGCAGCAGTCAGCATTGCGTTTGATTGTCAGCAGTTCAGAATCAGAGCGTAGGAATCAGTCAGTGCTCCTGTGGGGTCCTCTGGACAGCTTCTCGCCGCCGGTTTCTGCTCAGAGGCCAAGAAACTAGGCCACAGCCGCAGCAACAAAACCTTAATTCATGAGAAATTAAATGTGCAGTGCGATCCAGCTTCAGGTGAATTGTGCAAGACTTTAACGCAAGCGGAGCTGGCAGGTCCCCTGGTCTGCCCTTTCAGTTTGGCTGTCTGCCAAGTGCTGAGAAGGAGCTCGGTGCTGACGCGGCCAGCACAGGCCTCAATTAAAACACATCTCTTTCCCTTACTCAGAATCTACCCTTTCCAGAAGTTGGATCATTGTTACAAAGGCAAAAGGGCAGATTTAGCCAAGCACGATGTAACCATTTAAAGGCTTAGCTTGTCAAAAACACAGTGGTTTGCACTGCTGCCTCACAGGGACCCGGGTTCAATTCCGGCCTTGGGTGACTGTCTGTGTGGAGTTTGCACATTCTCCCCGTGTCTGCGTGGGTTTCCTCCGGGTGCTCCGGTTTCCTCCCACAGTCCAAAGATGTGCGGGTTAGTCGGATTGGTTATGTTAAATTGCCTCTTAGTGTCCCAGTTTAGGAGGTATAGCGGGGTAAATGTGTGGGCTACCGGGATAGGGTGGTGTTTGGCCTGGGTAAGATGTTCTGTCAGAGAGTCGGTGTAGGCCAGACAATGTAAGAACGGCAGATTTCCTTCCCAAAAGGACATTAGTGAAGCAAATGGACTTTTATAACAACAGATACTAGTTTTATGGTCACCCTCACAGAGACTAGCTTTCAATTCCAGATTTATTAACTGAATTGAAGTTTCACCAGTAGTGGGATTTGAACCTGTGTCCCCCAGGTAATGGGCTTCTGCTTTACCATCATGCCACTATCTCTTAAAAAAGCTCAAGTGCTCCACCATTGATGGCTGCGTCTAGGCTTCAAGCTCTGAACATTCCCTTCCTAAACCTCTCCGCCTCACAACCTCTCTTCTTACATCAAGATGCTCTTTAAAACATACTTCTTTGACTACATTTTTGATCATTTGCCCCAATCTCCCCTCACGGGACATCATGTCAAAACTTTGCTTTAGAATGCTCATGAAACACCATGGACTGTTTCATTACGACAAAGGTGCTATATAAATGCAAGTTTTAGCAGATTCCTGATTCCACTATGGAATCATAGCATCGACAGTGCAGGAAGAGGCCATTTGGCCTATCAAGCCTGCACCGACAATAATTCCACCCAGTTACTGTCCTATCCCCATAATACCACATATTTAGCCTCCTGATCCCCCCCCCCCCCCCCACCGCCCCCCCGGGACATCAAGGGGCAATTTAGCATGGCCAATCAACCTAACCCACACATCTCAGGAGGAAACCGGAGCACCCGGAGGAAATCCCCGGGGAGGATGTTCAAACTCCGCACAGACAGTCACCCGAGGCCGGAATCGAACCCGGCTCCCTGGCGCTGTGAAGCAGCAGTGCTAACCAATGTGCCGCCCCCAATCACGGGCCCCTCCATCTTGACTCGACACCCCTTCCCCCACCGCCACGCCCCCCCCCCCCCCCCCCCACGCCCCACGCCCCCCCCCCCCCCCCCCCCCCCGATTGTTGCACGCACCAGTATTCCCTCTCGGCAATTTGGCCGGCTTCAGGGCAGGAAACGGAAGGAATGAGAGAGAAAGGAAAAAAAAAATCTAGGCTTTGGTGCCAAACTCAGCAGCGCTGTAAATCCCGGGACCCTTGCTTCTGAAGACATGCGGCTGCATCACTTTAACATTTAAAAGCCGTGTAGTCCTCAAGTGCGCAGTACTCCCATCATCAGCTGCAAACTGAAAATTGTTAATGGTTCCTTTACTGGCATGACTCACCCAGCTATTAAACAGCAGGAGCGGCATAATGTATCAAAACGGTGATATGTTTATTGGATCCCATTATACCTCACTGCGGCTCATTCAAATTACATCCCCTGGAGTGCTATAACATAAATTGATGCGATGAGGAGGGGGAAGGGTGGGGGAAAGAGAGAAGATGATGATCCGAAAGAGGTTTCCAGCTCCACTGTGTTTAGGTTTAAGAGTGACTTGCAACAGATGTATAAGCTCCTTCCCCAGCTAAGCTTATAAATAAAATGGAGCACTGGAAGCAAAGTGAACATTCATCTTTTAAGTTGCATAGAATCCCGACAGTGCAGAAGGAGGCCATTCGGCCCATCGAGTCTGCACCGACTCACAATCCCACCCCAGGCCTTATTCCCATGCATTTAACCTAGCCGGTCCCCATGACACGAAGGGGCAATTTAGCATGGCCAATCCACCTGACCCGCACATCTTTGGAGTGTGGGAGGAACCCGGAGCACCCGGAGGAAACCCACGCTGACACGGGGAGAACGTGCAAACTCCACACGGGCAGTGGCCCAAGCTGGGAATTGAACCCGGGTCCCTGGTGTTGTGAGGCTGCAGTGCTAATCACTGTGCCGCCCCGGGCGATAAGCAAGGCTAATGGATGCCTTGTTTAATTGGCATTCCATGTCAATCAAAAGCACAAAGAGTCTAAAAGAATTTAGTGGGAGCCTCAGACTTGTCCCACAGCGCACTCACTTTGCTCTTCAACTCTAAAAAAGCACTCAGGTCAAAACTGGAGAGTTGGTTAAAGTTTATTTATTAGTGTCACAAGTAGGCTTACATTCACACTGCAATGAAGTTACTGGGAAAATCCCCCAGCTGCCACACTACAGCGCCTGTTCAGGTACACTGAGGGAGAGGCAGCAGTGCTAACCCACTGTGCCACCGTAATGCCCCAATGGTTCAAGGTCTGAAAGTTTTGCTGCTGCTTTAAGTTTTGCTGATTTGGATCATGGCTTCTTCATACATCAGGGATTGAGGGCCAAGTTCAGCTGAATTCATTGTGTGCCACTCAAGTAAGAGAACCAGCACAGACACAATGGGCTGAATGGCCTGGGTGCTGTGTGTTCCCTTCCTATGTTTGCTCAATACAAACTTACCAATCTCACACATGGGACTGGTAAAGAAAACATAGGTTCGGTTTATTTGAAGGTTTAGTAACTTGCGCAGCAAACAGTTACTACAAAGATTCAACAGCTATTGTTAACCTGAAAGAACAGCTGCAGTTCCTTCCGACCACACGCTGTGAGCTAAACGGAAAACCCGTCTGCACAATGTCTTTGATTGGATTTATTGTCATATGTATTGGGATACAGTGAGAAGTATTGTTTTTTGCACGCTATATAGACAAAGCATACCATTCATAGAGAAGGTAAGGATAGGGTACAGAATGTAGTTACAGTCATAGCTAGGGTGCAGAGAAAGATCAATTTAATATAAGGTAGGTCCATTCAAAAGTCTGATGGCAGAGCATGGTGGCACAGTGGTTAGCACTGCTGTCTCACAGCGCTAGGGACCCGGGTTCAATTCCGACCATGGGTTACTATCTGTGTGAAGTCTGCACGTTCTCCCCGTGTCTGCGTGGGTTTCCTCTGGGTGTTCAGTTTCCTCCCACAGTCCAAAAGACGCGCTGATTAGGTGCATTGGCATTGCTAAATTCTCCCTCGGTGTACCCGAACAGGTGCTGGAGTGTGACAACTGGGGGATTTTCCCAGTAACTTCATTGCAGTGTTAATGTAAGCCTATTTGTGACACAAATAAATAAACATAAACCTCTCCATTGTCTGCTGGTCACATGATTTACATCCTGGCTATCCTGGGTGCCACGGTGGCACAGTGGTTAGCACTGCTGCCTCAAAGCTCCTGGGTTTAAGTACAGCCTCAGGTCACTGGCTGTGTGGAGTTTGCACATTCTCCCTTTGTCTGCGTGGGTTTCCTCCGGGTGCTCCGGTTTCCTCCCACTCTCCAAAGATGTGCAGGTTGGGTTGATTGGCCATTCTAAATTGCCTCTTAGTGTCAGGGGAAGTAGCAGGGTAAATATGTGGGGTTACAAGATAGGGCCTGGATGGGATTGTTGTCGGTGCGGACTCGATGGGCCAAATGGCCTCCTTCTGCACAGTAGGGATTCTATTTGCTCATTAGCATAGTATCTCCAAGCAATATCATAACACGATCCTTCTCTCTTCCCACCCCATTTAAAATTCATCTCCTCCTCTCCTGAAGGGTGCCAACTAACGCTAGCCAATGCACACCGAGGTTAGAACTTTACCAAGTGGAACACTTCAAAGGAAGGGTACAACGATTTGATTCAACCCCACAGAAAACTGGGCTGAGATTGGGTGGCTTTGGACCATGCTACACATTCAACTATACTTCAATCATTTAGCTCAGCACGTTGGCACAGTGGTTAGCACTGCTGCCTCACAGTGCCAGGGACTCGGGTTCAATTCCAGCCTTGGGTCACTGTCTGTGCGGAGTCTGCACATTCTTCCCAGTGTCTGCATGTGTTTCCTCCGGGTGCTCCGGTTTCCTTCCACAGTCCGAAGACGTGCAGTTAGGTTGATTGGTCGTGCTAAATTGCCTCTTAGGTGTCAGGGGATTGGCAGGGTAAATATCATAGAATCCTACTGTGCAGAAGGGGGCCACTCGGCCCATCGAGTCTGCACTGACCACAATCCCACCCAGGTCCTATCCCCATAAATCCATGCATCTACCCTAGCTAGTACCCCTAATAGGGTTACGGGAATAGGGCTTGGGTGGGATTGTGGTTGGTGCAGACTCGATGGGCTGAATGGCCTCATTCTGCGCTGTAGGATTCTATGATTTGGGTGAATCTGCCAACTTCTAAATCTCTTGCGCTCCACTCATCTTGACCAATGGTTAGCATTTTGTCTCCATCTAGGAACCAAATTGGGCCAGAAAACGCAACGGTAAAAACATAATAGTAGCAACATGGAGAAGAGGATAGGAAAATATAGGTGGCCCTTTTTAAAAAAAAAACATCATTGCCTTCAACCCAGTGAAGATACGACACAATGGTCCTAAATCTAAAAAATATATAGTTCTTCAAATCTTGCAAGTTACAGGAGTTGGAGATAAATTAAATCCGGAATGTGTTCAATTTGTTCGGTTCCTTCCCCTCTCCCCAACACTCACTTTGCAAATCAGAGAGACTATAGCGTCAGTGAGATCTGATTTGAAAAATGTGCACATGTTGGGGAGGAACAAATTAAGACCAGATGATAACTTCCTACGTTGAGACTACAAAAATGCATCAAGCTTCTTAGAAGTGCCTTTGAACTGAAAATATTAGGTTTTTGGATGCTGGTGGAACGGGGCTGTGGGGGCAACTAAACAAATTGTGGCTCACAAACCTTAAAGAGAAAAAAAAAGTGACAAGTTCCAGAATGTTCACTCCAAACGCCAGCCAGTAAACTGATGGTCGGGAGCCAGTGAATGATGCAGATGATGAAATATCTGCCAAAAAATCCAAGTGCAGCTGTTGATTCAACATCACTTCTGGCATTACTGAGGGTAATACATAAACAGGTCTTCACATGACCAGCCAAGAATGAAAGCCAAAGTCTCTCATTGCGGGACGTTTTGTCGAAGGCAATGCGAGTATTTGAGTAAAGTATCAGATTTAGTGCTTCAGAGGTGGATTAACACACACAGTCAGTGACACACACACACACACAGTGTCAGACACACACACACACACACACACAGTCAGACACGCACACACACACACACAGTCAGACACGCACACACACACAGTCAGTCAGACACGCACACGCACACACACACACACACACACACAGTCAGTGACACACACACACACACACACAGTCAGACACGCACACACACACAGTCAGTCAGACACGCACACACACACACAGTCAGTCAGACACGCACACACACACACAGTCAGTGACACACACACACACACAGTCAGTCAGACACGCACACACACAGTGTCAGACACACACACACACACTCTCAGTCAGACACGCACACACACACACACACAGTCAGACACGCACACACACACACACACAGTCAGACACGCACACACACACACACACAGTCAGACACGCACACACACACACACACAGTCAGACACGCACACACACACACACACAGTCAGACACGCACACACACACACACAGTCAGACACGCACACACACACACACAGTCAGACACGCACACACACACACACACACACACACACAGTCAGTCAGACACGCACACACACACAGTCAGTGACACACACACACACACACACAGTCAGTCAGACACGCACACACACACAGTCAGTCAGACACGCACACACACACACACACACAGTCAGTGACACACACACACAGTCAGTCAGACACGCTCACACACAGTCAGTCAGACACGCACACACAGTCAGTCAGACACGCACACACACACGGTCAGTCAGACACGCACACACACATGGTCAGTCAGACACGCACACACACACGGTCAGTCAGACACGCACACACACACGGTCAGTCAGACACGCACACACACACGGTCAGTCAGACACGCACACACACACGGTCAGTCAGACACGCACACACACACGGTCAGTCAGACACGCACACACACACGGTCAGTGATAGTGACACACAGTCAGTGACAGTCAGGCACACACACACTGTCTCTCACACACACCCAGTGTCTCACACACACACAGTGACACACACACACAGTGACACACACAGACACAGTCAGTCAGACACACACACACAGTCAGTCAGACACACACACACAGTCAGTCAGACACACACACACAGTCAGTGACAGTGACACACACAGTCAGTGACAGTCAGGCACACACACACACACACAGTCAGTCACACACGGGCTTAGCGCACCTGAAACAATCGGAGCTCTGAACTGCGCATGCGCAGTTAGAAAAAAATTTGAAAAAGCACGCCTGTGTCAGATCGCTCCCGGGCCACAGAAAGCGACTCCCTGCCCCCCCACCCCCGATCGCCCGCAGAGTGGCAGCAGACCCCCCTGCCCCCCAACCAGAGAGCGATCGGGCCTCCACCCCGCCCCCCCCCCCCCAGAGATACATCTTACCCGCCTCTCTCCTATCCCCCCGCCCCGCCCAAAGAACGATCTGGCCTCACTGCCCCCACCCTGCAGAGAATGGTCTGGCCTCACTCACACTCCCCAGAGGAACATCTGACCCGCCGCCTCCTCCCTCCCCACCAGACAACGATCGGCCCTCCCCCCCACCACAACCAAACAATGATCAGCCCTCCCCCCCTCACCACCAGACAACGATCAACCCCCCCCACTCCCAGACAACGATCAGCCCTCCCCACCGCCCCCCTCCCCACCAGAGATACATCTGACCTGCCTCCTCCTCCTCCTCCCCCCCCCCCCCCCCAACCAGACAACGATCTGGCCTCATTTCCCTCCCCTCCCCCCCCAACCAGAGAGTGATCAGGCCCGCCTCCCTCCTGCCACTGATCTGAGTCAGGGAGCCATTGGAAGCTCTGAACTCGCCTCTTCAGCAGCTGGAGCGCCCGATTCAGACTTTTATTCAGCAGGTCCATTACGGCGCGGTTCTGGATCGGCGAATGCAGTGGTAAAGAGGGAAATGCTGACAAAGTTGGGCGGGCAGTTCATTAATTCAATTTAAATGCATGCAAATACATTTAAATCGCCATTGCGCCCTTTCGGGCGCAAAGCGGATGGCGGCCATTCCCGGGTTTCGGTAAAGTGGCCATCTGCGCGCTCACAGGCGTGGATCAAGTTAATGGCCTCACACCCTACTTTACCACGTTTACACGCCCAAAAACGAGCGCGGCGCAATGGTAAAATAGGGTCCACACAGTGTCAGACACACACACACACACAGTCAGTCAGACAGACACACACACAGTCAGTCAGTCAGTCAGACAGACACACACACAGTCAGTCAGTCAGACACACACACAGTCAGTCAGTCAGTCAGACAGACACACACACACAGTCAGTCAGTCAGTCAGACAGACACACACAGTCAGTCAGTCAGTCAGTCAGTCAGACACACACACAGTCAGACACACACACAGTCAGACACACACACAGTCAGACACACACACAGTCAGACACACACACAGTCAGACACACACACAGTCAGACACACACACAGTCAGACACACACACAGTCAGACACACACACACAGTCAGACACACACACACAGTCAGACACACACACACAGTCAGACACACACACACAGTCAGACACACACACACAGTCAGACACACACACACAGTCAGACACACACACACAGTCAGACACACACACACAGTCAGACACACACACACAGTCAGACACACACACACAGTCAGACACACACACACAGTCAGACACACACACACAGTCAGACACACACACACAGTCAGACACACACACACAGTCAGACACACACACACAGTCAGACACACACACAGTCAGACACACACACAGTCAGACACACACACAGTCAGACACACACACAGTCAGACACACACACACAGTCAGACACACACACACAGTCAGACACACACACACAGTCAGACACACACACACAGTCAGACACACACACAGTCAGACACACACACAGTCAGACACACACACAGTCAGACACACACACAGTCAGACACACACACAGTCAGACACACACACAGTCAGACACACACACAGTCAGACACACACACAGTCAGACACACACACAGTCAGACACACACACAGTCAGACACACACACAGTCAGACACACACACAGTCAGACACACACACAGTCAGACACACACACAGTCAGACACACACACAGTCAGACACACACACAGTCAGACACACACACAGTCAGACACACACACAGTCAGACACACACACAGTCAGACACACACACAGTCAGACACACACACAGTCAGACACACACACAGTCAGACACACACACACACATACAGTCACTCACTCCCACACTAAGGATGTGAAGATGGAAAAGAATCACATTGAAATGTGTCATCAATGGCTGCATTTAAAATTAATGCAGTTGCTCAGAACTGAGCCACTGTCGACGAGGGAGGCCCCAATTAGCTGGAATGCGCTAAGCGAGTCTCAGGTAGCTGTAACTGGCCTCCGTATCCCTGGGCTCAGGAGGAGGGACAAATTACAGCCTTCCTGCTCTCGAGCATTCTCCTTCTGGAAAGTGCACACATGTGGGTATCAGGTGGGGAATGTTGCTCACCCTCCTCCTGATAGGAGGGCCTACAGACATCCACCATGGAGATTGGCACATTAAGCACAGCTGCCTGGCGAGGTACCACAGAGCAGTCTGCCTTTGCTGAACTGTACTTACCTCAGCGTGAGCTGGGGCCTGGAGTAGGAAGGGCAAATGCTTTCTAAAAAAAAACTGGGAAGGCTGCAGTGAAACGGAGGATGTGGCTGTTTAAAAAGAACAGATTTTAACACTCGGCAGGAACACTGAAGGACCACTGCCTGAGATGTCATAAAATCTAATGTACTTCAAGACATGTTTGGACTATTAAACATGGACAAGCGTTTTCCTAGAATTATCATTCTACTGAAGTCCACTACCATTACTGATATCTTTAACACTGCAGCAATGGGAAACTTGCTGCATTTATCCAACGCTGAAGCTAACTACAAAATCCCAAACTTCATGCCAGCAAACATATTAAGCACGAGTTTATATAAAATCCGGAGCTCTCACTAAGCAATGCGTGGCCTTTAACTGGAAAAGAAAATCCCAGACCAAACATAGGGGTGGCACAGTGGTTAGCACTGCTGCTTCACAGCGCCAGGGACCCGGGTTCAATTACCAGCTTGGGTCACTGTCTGTGCAGAGTCTGCACGTTCTCCCCGTGTCTGCGTGGGTTTCCTCCGGGTGCTCCGATTTCCTCCCACAGTCCGAATGACATGATGGTTTGGTGCATTGGCCATGTACTCCCCCAGAGTACATGAACGGGCGCCGGAGTGTGGCAATTGGGGGATTTTCACAGTAACTTCATTGCAGTGTTAATGTAAGCCTACTTGTGACACTAATAAATAGACTTTACATGCTGTGTGATAATTGATTAACCCCCTTCCCTGACAATAAATTTTAAAAGTGATCTGGATGGGTTACAATCAGAGGAACACAATCAGCGGGATTTTGTTCATTTGAAAAAAAGTTGGGTCACAGATTTCATGCGAGAATATGGGGATCAACAGGTAGATAGATCATCTGACATTGAGTTAATGTAGGTTTAGGCTCAGTCAAAATAGATGCACCCACCCACCCCACTCCCCCATTCCTCAAGCTCAAGATGGCACTGAACTCTTGTCCTCAACCAGCTGTACAATAGGTCAGGGTCAAATGGGGCCAAGTGGACTTACAATGAATTCCATTCTTGGCCACTATTCAATGACACCTCCTACAGGTGTGGAAGTTTAGCTGAAGATAGGATTAAGCAGAGCTGTGATCATAGAATCCCACAGTGCAGAAGGAGGCCATCCGGCCCATCGAGTCTGCACTGTCCACAATCCCACCCAGGCCCTATCCCCATAATCCCATGCATTTACCCCTAGCTAATCCCCTGACACTAAGGAGGAATTTAGCATGGTCAATCCACCTAACCCGTACATCTTTGGATTGTGGGAGGAAACCGGAGCACCCGGAGGAAACCCACGCAGACACGAGGAGAATATGCAAACTCCACACAGACAGTGACCCGAGACCAGAATTGAACTCGGGTCTCTGGCAGTGTGAGGCAACAGTGCTAACCACTGTGCCACCTTACCACCAGGATGGCACAGTGGGACAGTGATTAGCACTGCTGCCTCAGCACCAGGGAGCCAGGTCCGATTCCCAGCGTGGGCACATTCTTCCCATGTCTGCGTCGGGTTCCTCCCACAGTCCAAAGATGTACTGGTTAAGTTGGTTGGCCATGCTACATTGCTCCTTAGTGTCAGGGGGACTCGCTAGGGTAAATACGTGGGGTAATGGGGATTGGGCCTGGGTGGGATTGTTGTCGGTGTAGACTCGATGGGCCGAATGGCCTCCTTCTGCTCTGTAGGGATTCTACGAACACCCCCCTTCGGAAAAGAAATTGACGTGATGCTCTGTGCCCGATTGTTCTGGAATAACTCGCCAACACTCAACAACTGGACACTAGTAAGGGAGTCAGTGACTACAAAAGCAAAGGAGACGGAAACAAAGCAAATTCATTCAAGCCTCCTTAGTTTAAAATCAGCAACAAGAGGCACTAATGTTCGAGGTCATGCAAGAGTTCGGTGATTGTTGGAAAAATCCATCCGGTTCACTAATGTCCTTCAGGGAAGGAAATCTGCCATCCTGACCTAGTCTGGCCTACATGTGACTCCAGAGCCACAGCAATGTGACTGACTCTCAACTGCCCCCTAGGGGCAACTAAGGATAGACAATAAATGCTGGCCAACCAGCGACGCCCATGTCCCTCAAATGAATAATATAAAATACAACTATTTAACTGTATATTTCGGACAGTTGAGAACATCTGGATACCTATTCATCCTGGAGCCGTGATCATAGAATCCCTACAGTGCAGAAGGAGGCCATCATTTTCGAACATCACATGCTATATATCTGACACAATGAAACGTGGGAATGTTTCAGATTGTCCAAACATTACATCAGCTCCATTCTGTCTGTGACACTCAGTTACTCTTGCAGTAGGAGGGCAGCGGGAACCAGATTCATTTAGCAGATGTCTTCTTGGTTTGAAAAATTGCCCGGCCCAATGCCACAATTATCTCAATTAAAACACTTGGATCTTTTAAACCAGTTTTCAGCCAATGTTTTGTAACTTGATTCCATCTCCTATTTTCAGAATAGGATGGGGATGAGGGAGGGGGGGGGGGGGGGATGGGGGATGGGGAGGGGGGGGAGGGGGGGGGGGGGGAGGGGGAGAAAAGGAATTAATATGAAATGTTAAAAAAAACGTTTTTCAGATTCAAATCTCTCCGTGGTGCCAGCTCGCTCTCGCTTGAATTCCTGTCAGCTGTTTGCCTCTTGCCCCCATGCCCCCTCCATTCCCCACATCGCCCCCCCCACCCCACCTCCATTCACTTCTACCCCCCTCCATTCTCCCTCCACTCACCCCGACCCCCCTCACTCTCCCTCCACTCTCCCCTTCACGCTCTCCACTCACCCCTACTGCCCTCATTCTCCCTCCACTCACCCCTTTCTCTCTCCCTCCCTCCACTCACCCCTATCTCTCTCCCTCCCTCCACTCACCCCTCTCCCTCCCTCCACTCACCCCTATCCCTCCCTCCACTCACCCCTATCCCTCCCTCCACTCACCCCTATCCCTCCCTCCACTCACCCCTATCCCTCCCTCCACTCACCCATCCCTCCCTCCACTCACCCCTATCCCTCCCTCCACTCACCCCTATCCCTCCCTCCACTCACCCCTATCCCTCCCTCCACTCACTCCTATCCCTCCCTCCACTCACCCCTATCCCTCCCTCCACTCACCCCTATCTCTCTCTCTCCCTCCACTCACCCCTCCCACCCCTCTTCCCTCCCATTCTCTCTCCCTCCATTCCCCCCTGCACGCCCTCTTTCTCCTTCCACCCCCACCCCTCCTCGAATCTTGGTCTACTTCTCATTCCATCGCTGGGGCTGCTCCTTCAGTCACTGTGACCTTTCCCTCAACTCCTCCTCTCTACTTGCATCGTTTTGTCTTCAATGTCTCTTTCTCTGCTTTGCGTCCGCTGCGAGGTACTGAATGATACGAGGGACTATTCGCACGAGAGAAGGTGGGATTGTTCTCCCCCAAGTTAAGGAGAAATTTACTCAAGTGTTCAAAATTCCAAAGAGCTTTGATCGAGAAGACAGGCAGAAACTGGGAGAAACTGGAACGAGGGTTGGTAACCAGAGGGCACAGATTTAAGATAATTGCTAAAGAAATCAACAAAGAACAAAGAACAGTACAGCACAGGAAACAGGCCCTTCGGCCCTCCAAGCCTGTGCCGCTCCTTGGTCCAACTAGACCAATCGTTTGTATTCCTCCATTCCCAGGCTGCTCATGTGACTATCCAGGTAAGTCTTAAACGATGTCAGCGTGCCTGCCTCCACCACCCTACTTGGCAGCGCATTCCAGGCCCCCACCACCCTCTGTGTAAAAAAACATCCCTCTAATATCTGAGTTATACTTCGCCCCTTTCACCTTGAGCCCGTGACCCCTCGTGAACGTCACTTCTGATCTGGGAAAAAGCTTCCCACCGTTCACCCTATCTATCCCCTTCATAATCTTGTACACCTCTATTAGATCTCCCCTCATTCTCCGTCTTTCCAGGGAGAACAACCCCAGTTTACCCAATCTCTCCTCATAGCTAAGACCCTCCATACCAGGCAACATCCTGGTAAACCTTCTCTGCACTCTCTCTAACGCCTCCACGTCCTTCTGGTAGTGCGGCGACCAGAACTGGACGCAGTACTCCAAATGTGGCCTAACCAGCGTTCTATACAGCTGCATCATCAGACTCCAGCTTTTATACTCTATACCCCGTCCTATAAAGGCAAGCATACCATATGCCTTCTTCATCACCTTCTCCACCTGTGTTGCCACCTTCAAGGATTTGTGGACTTGCACACCTAGGTCCCTCTGTGTTTCTATACTCCTGATGACTCTGCCATTTATTGTATAACTCCTCCCTACATTATTTCTCCCAAAATGCATCAGGTAAGACATGGAGAATTTACAGAATGCACTGCCTGACTGGATGCAGGAAACAGATTTAACATTAATTTCAATTTGCAGAACTATAGGGAAAGCGGGAGGGAGTGGGACCCATTAAATCACTCGAGGGCTGGAGCATGCATGATGGGCTGAATGGCCTTACTCTGTGCTGCAGGATTCCAACATGAGGCCTCACAGCTCCAGGAACCCGGGTTCAATTCCCGGCTTGGGTCACTGTCTGTGTGGAGTTTTCACGTTCTCCCCGTGTCTGCGTGGGTTTCCTCCGACACTCGAAAGATGTGCGGGTTAGGTTGAGTGGCCATGTTGAATTGCCCCTTAGTGTCAGGGGGATTAGCAGGGTAAATAGGTGGGGTTAGGGGGATAGGGTGGGATTGTTGTCTGAGCAGGATGAATGGCCTCTTTCTGCACTGTAGGGTTTCTATGATTCTACACTCCCGTTTGCCCAAATTCCTCTGTCCTTGGTGTTTGTACCCTAGGCTGAAGGAAAATGATCTCCTTTGAATCAAAGGATTGGAGATCCATCATGTTTGACCTGACAATTGCTACAACAGCCAAAACGGTGCCTCTGTTTGTCCACAGGGAATGTGTTGATAAAGATGTAGTACATCTGTCATGCATGCTTGCCTTCCTTATTAATAATTAGCTGCCTCAATGTACACAGTGATCATGGGACCAGAAAAGGGGACAAAGAGTTTTTCGCTGCTGCTGTGCCACCCAGCATTTTGCTTAAATGGCCCCAAACCCGAATGTTGCAGAAAGAATTTAACCTTCATCCATCCACGCTTTGAGCTCTCAAGTTAGGAGAATGTTGGCCTCTCTCACTGGGGCTCTTCCCAAAACTCGAAACTTGTCTACAGAGGTGGCATTGCATTACCATAGAATCCCTACAGTGCAGAAGGAGGCCACTCGGCCCATCGAGCCTGCACTGACAACAATCCCACCCCAGGCCATATCCCCATAACCCCACGTATTTACCCTGCTAATCCCCCTGACACTAAGGGGCAAATTGGCATGGCCAATCAACCCAACCCGCACATCTTTGGACTGTAGGAGGAAACAGGAGCACCCGGAGGAAACCCACACATACACGGAGAGGGGTGCAAACTCCACACAGACAGTGACCTAAGGCCAGAATTGAACCCGGGTCCCTGGAGCTGTGAGGCCACAGCGCTAACCACTGTGCTACCATGTCGAGTCACTACATTTTTCACACAGAGGGTGGTGAGTATCTGGAACAAGCTGCCAGAGGTAGTAGTCGAGGCGGGTACAATTTTGTCTTTTAAAAAGCATTTAGACAGTTACATGGGTAAGAGGGTATAGAGGGATATGGGCCAAATGCGGGCAATTGGGGTTAGTTTAGGGGTTTCAAAAAAAAAGGGCGGCATGGACAAGTTGGGCCGAAGGGCCTGTTTCCATGCTGTAAACCTCTATGATTCTAAGTGCGATTTTCAACTTTATTCCAATTCCTAGGATATCAAATCAATCCAGCTGGTCAGTTTTGCATCGTTCAGTCCACGTCCTCTGTTTTTGTTTTACAAATTTACACTCATCGGGTGAAAGCATTCCAGTGCTGGAGGAATGAGCCCACTTGTACTTCTGTGTTTAGTGATGGCAGCAACCAATCAAAGGTCACCAAGAATCCTTTGAAGACAACCCCAGCTGCACGATTTAATGATTTCCTCTTTCCACACTTTCTAAGGTTTCGCATTAGACCCTTTGTGGGAATAACCTGTGGCATGGCAGTATGGGATGGATTGTGTGCCCACAGGGATTTGTACTCAATACACCAAGGCTCCTTAGTCAGTGGAAAGAGTATATCAGCCCTTTAAATGCAATTTGTTTCTGAACCTGAAGTTGAAGAAAATAAAGCTAAGATACTCTTGACACTGCATTTTCTATCTGCATGAGCATACACATACACGCACGCACGCACGCACGCACACATATATAGTTTGCATTGTGATATTCAACACCCAAGTCTAGTTTGGCAACTTGAGTTCAAATAATTAGCTAAAGAGCCAGGAAGTGAGATGAGGCACGTTTATTTTACTCAGCTAGTTTTGACGATCAGGAATACACTGCCTGGAAAGGGCGCTGGAAAACGATTCAGTAGTAACTTTCAAAAAGGGAATTGGGTAAAGACTTCATGACGGGAAAATGTCATCATCGCTACGGGGAACTAGCAGGGCACTGGGACTAATCGGATAGCTCTTTCCAAAAGCCAGCAATGACGTGAACGAAGAACAAGGAAAATTACAGCACAGGAACAGGCCCTTCGGCCCTCCAAGCCTGCACCGACCATGATGCCTGTCTGAACTAAAACCCCCTACCCTTCCGGGGACCATATCCCTCTATTCCTATCGTAGAAATCCTACAGAGCAGAAGGAGGCCATTCAGCCCATCGGGTCTGCACCTACAACAATCCCACCCCAGGCACTATCCCCATAACCCCACACATTTGTCCCGCTAATCCCTCTAACCTACACATCCCGGGACATTATGGGCCATTTAGCATGACCAATCAACCTAACCCACGCATCTTCGGACTGTGGAAGGAAACCGGAGCACCCGGAGGAAACCCACGCAGACACGGAGAGAACATGCAATTTCATAGAACCTCTACAGTGCAGGAGGAGGCCATTTGGCCCATCTAGTCTGTACCGACAACAATCCCACCCAGGTCCTATTCCCGTAATCCCACATATTTACCCCACTAATCCCTCTAAACTGTGCATCCCAGGACAATAAGGGGAAATTTAGCATGGCCAATACACCTAACCCGCACAGCTTTGGACTGTGGGAGAAAACCGGAGCACCCAGAGGAAACCCACAGAGTCATGGAGAGAACGTACAAACTCCACACAGACAGCGATCCAAGCCAGGGATCGAACCCAGGTCCCTGGAGCTGTGAGGCTGCAGTTTTAACCACTGTGCCATCATGCCATCCTATTCATGTATTTGTCAAGACGGCCCTTAAAAGTCATTATCATACCTGCTTCCACTACCTCCCCGACAGCGAGTTCCAGGCACCCACCGCCCTCTGTGTAAAAAAAACTTGTTCATACATCTCCTTTAAACCTTGCCCCTCACACCTTAAACCGATGTCCCCTAGTAATTGACTGTTCCACCATCCTGGCCTCCTTCTGTGCTGTAAGATACCAGGATTCTAAGCTAAAGGGTGCTACGCATTGAAAAGTTGGAGTCCTGTTCAGAGAATCCCTACAGTGCAGAAGGAGGCCATTCGGCCCATCAAGTCTGCACCGACCACAATCCCACCTAGGCCCTATTCCCGTAAACCTACATATTTACTCTACTAATCCCCTGACACTAGGGTCAATTTAACATGGCCAATCCAGCTAACCTGCACATCTTTGGACTGTAGGAGGAAACCAGAGCACCCGGAGGAAACCCACGCAGACGTGGGGAGAACGTGCAGATTCCACATAGACAATGACTCGAGGCTGGAATTGAACCAGGTCGAACCAGGCGTTGTGAGGCAACAGTGCTAACCACTGTGCCACCGTACCGCCTGCTGTTCAGAGTTAGTTTTTAATATAAGGAGCTTTTCAATAAAATGGAATGCAAAGTTCACAAAGATTAATCAAATTTGGGTGATGGCATCAAATAACAAGCAAAGTTTTCTTGCTAGCAGAAACACAGATTAAAATTCTACCAATTAAACTATCTTAAGTGCAGTCATCAAATAACTTAACATTAAAACAGCTTTTATCCTTAAAAACAATTATTTCTCCAATAAATTGGGTGGCATGGTGGCACAGAGGTTAACGCTGCTGCCTCTCAGTGCCAGGCCTTGTGTGACTGTGTGGAGTTTGCACGTTCTCCCCGTGTCTGCGTGGGTTTCCTCCGGGTGCTCTGGTTTCCTCCCACAGTCCAAAGATGTGCTGGTTAGGCACATTGACCGTGCTAAATTCTCCCTCAGTGTACCCGAACAGGTGCCGGAGTGTGGCGACTAGAGGATTTTCACAGTAACTTAATTGCAGTGTTAATGTAAGCCTACTTGTGACTAATAAATAAACTTTACTTTAAATTAGGTACCAACTGAGTCAAGAAATGAGGAACTCCCAGTGTAGGCGGTCACCAGCCAAGGACTGCTTCTGACAATCGCTGGTCTTACAAAGTCAACCTGGAAAACAGGCAGAATGGAGAGGACTCCACGAATATCCCAGCCTATGATAAATTTGCAGGGAGCATTTACACTTTAGCTGCCAGTCTGTGGCATTAAGAGAAGAGAACCCCAGGCAAGTAAGCTTCCAATTTTACATGATAATGGACAGAATGACCAGATAATCGCCTGGTCATGTTGAGGGCAGGGCACTAAAGAACTTCATGATCTGGTCCCGAATCACGTTATGAATTTTTTAATGCCGACCTCAACATGAAACTTTGCTAATCCGAAAGATGTTACTAATATATTACAATCCACCCAACCCAAGGTACACCCTTCTGACTCAGGGGCTGGGGGCCACATTCCTAATAATAGCTTTCCATTCACGCCAGCAGGACTCTCCAGGCCGCAGGTTTAATGGCAGCATGGGGTGACATCAATGGGAAATCCCGTTGACAGCCGCGGCACCAAAGAATCCCACCGCTGGCGAACAGCACGCTGCCTTCCGCCATCGGGAAACACCGGCTGGGAGGCCGGAGAATCTCACCCAATTGCCCCTCAGTGTTCCAAGACATCCAACCAGCTACACCTGGTTTCCAACCTGCGAATCTAAAACGGTGGGTTTAAGCTCGAATCCAGAAGGCCATAAGACATAGGAGCAGAATAAGGCCACTCGGCCCATCGAGTCTGCTCCGCCATTCAATCACGGCTGATATTTTTCTCATCCCCATTCTCCTGCCTTTTCCCCCATAACCTCTGATCCCCTTATCAATCAAGAACCTATCTCTCTCTGTCTTAAAGACACCCAATGACCTGGCCTCCACAGCCTTCTGTGGCAAAGAGTTCCACAGAAATTGAGTAGAAGATACAGTTGGCCAATGTGATGCAGGGCGGAAGGAGTGCTGCATTATAAAAAACATGACACCTTTTAGATGAACCTTTAAATTGGCTCCCTATGTGTGTGGATTTAAATGATAATGAGGTGCTGTTAAATCAGACGGGTTATAGAATCATTCCAGTTGGTATTCGGCCCATCAAATCAATGTAGAGCATTGATTGCTCTCTGTAGAGCAATCCAGTCACTCCCACCCTTCCAATGCCACAGCTAGCCAAAATAATGAGTCTTACAACAAAGGAGGCCATTTGACCCATCACGCCATTCCTGGCTCTTTGAATGAGCTAGCCAATTTATTCCCACATCCTAGCTACCTCGTGATACCTTGCAAAGCCTGACACCACAAAAAGGGGAGTCATAGAGTCAGAGGTTTACAGCATGGAAACAGGCCCTTCGGCCCAACTTGTCCATGCTGCCCATTTTTTAAAAACCCCTAAGCTAGTCCCAATTGCCCGCATTTGGCCTATATCCCTCAATACCCATTTTACCCATGTAACTGTCTAAAAGACAAAATTGTACCCGCCTCTACTACTACCTCTGGCAGCTCGTTCCAGACACTCACCACCCTCTGTGTGGAAAAAATTGCCCCTCTGGACACTTTTGTATCTTTCCCCTCTCACCTTAAACCTATGCCCTCTAGTTTTAGACTTCCCTACCTTTGGGAAAATATATTGACTATCTAGCTGATCTATGCCCCTCATTATTTTATAGATCTCCATAAGATCACCCCTAAGCCTCCCACGCTCCAGAGAAAAAAGTCCCAGTCTATCCAGCCTCTCCTTATAAATCAAACCATCAAGTCCCGGTAGCATCCTAGTAAATGTCTTCTGCACTCTTTCTAGTTTAATAATATCCTTTCCATAATAGGGTGACCAGAACTGTGCACAATATTCCAAATGTGGCCTTACCAATGTCTTGTACAACTTCAAAAAAACATCCCAACTCATGTATTCAATGTTCTGACCAAAGAAACCAAGCATGCCGAATGCTTTCTTCACCACTCTGTCCACCTCTGACTCCACTTTCAAGGAGCTATGAACTTGTACCCCTAGATCTCTTTGTTCTGTAACTCTCCCCAGTGCCCTACCATTAACTGAGTAAGTCCTGCCTTGGTTCAAACTACCAAAATGCGTCACCTCGCATTTATCTAAATTAAACTCCACATGCCATTCGTTAGCCTACTGGCCCAATTGATCAACATCCCGTTGCAATCCGAGATGACCTTCTTCACTGTCCACTATGCCACCAATCTTGGTGTCATCTGCAAACTTACTAA
This sequence comes from Mustelus asterias, assembly GCF_964213995.1. Taxonomy (NCBI): domain Eukaryota; kingdom Metazoa; phylum Chordata; class Chondrichthyes; order Carcharhiniformes; family Triakidae; genus Mustelus; species Mustelus asterias. The sequence continues at coordinate 21,467,008 of NC_135826.1, forward strand.
CCATGCCTCCTATATTCTCATCCAAATCATTAACATAAATGACAAGTAACAGTGGACCCAGCACTGATCCCCGAGGCACACCGCTGGTCACAGGCCTCCAGTTTGAAAAACAACCCTCTACAACCACCTTCTGGCTTCTGTCATCAAGCCAATTTTGTATCCATTTAGATACCTTATCCTGGATCCCGGTAGGTTGTTGCATAAGGGGGGGGAAAAAGAATCTGGGCTATCATCTCCTCCCTCGTCGGTGGGTTCTTGCTGTGCACACACTGACTACCTGCCACAAAAATAAATCATTAGGCAGCGCAGCATTCCATTGGCTGCTTTTATGATTGCATTCCGAAGCGGTGCCTTGTCTGCAATGAGAATTCCATCACCATTGCTCAGAGAATTCTGGATGAATAATGGAAGTGATTCTGGGAAGATTGCTCAGCTGTGGTTTTCAAAGGGAACACATCGCTCATAAACGATGCCAAGAGGCTTTTGTTTACTCCTTCATCAATTCCAAATGGTCACAAATCTCAGAAAGAACCCACAAATACAGATAGACCTTCCCGACCAGCTTTCATTGATCCAAAGATATCTCGAGGGCCAGAGCTCAATGTCTGCCTGCACAACAATGCATTTTAGTTGTAACAAATCACCAGGGCTGAAGGTTTTAGGAACAGAATTTTTTTTCCCCACTTTAAAGATCATAGAATCCCTACAGTGCAGAAGGAGGCTATTTGGCCCATCGAGTCTGCACCGACCACAATCCCACCCAGGCCCTATCCCCGTAACCCCTCATATTTACCCTGCTCATCCCCCTGACACTAGGGTTAATTTAGCATGGCCAATCAACCTAGGAGACATTTCTTCACCCATAGAGTGGGGAGCCTGTGGAATTCATTACCACAGGAAGTAGTTGATGCCAAAACATTGAACGTATTCAAGAGGCGGCTAGATATAGCACTTGGGGCGAATGGGATCAAAGGTTACGGGGAAAAAGCAGGATTAGGCTATTGAGTTGGACGATCAGCCATGATTATAATGAATGGCGGAGCAGGCTCGAAGGACCAAATGGCCTCCTCCTGCTCCTATCTTCTATGTTAATTCCTAGAGTGCCATTCGGCCCATCAAGTCTGCACCAACTCTCCGACAGAGCATCCCACCCAGGCCCTATCCCTGTAACCCCACGTATTTACTCTAACTCCCCCTAACCTACACATCTAGTAAAAATTCTCCATCCTCGCTGGCAACGAGGATAGGTACTAAGGAGTTCGGAGAATCTCCCCCTTTATCGGTGATTTGCACATGGGGATTAAACGTAATTTTTTTCCAAGGAAGGTTGTAAATGACACAAAACTAGGTGGAAGTGCAAGTTGTGAGGAGGATGCAAAGGTGCTTCAGGGAGATTTGGAGGGGCTGAGTGAGTGGGCAAATGTTTTCCAAATGGAATACAATGTGGATAAACATGAGGGTTTTTTTAATTCATTCTTGGGACATGGGTGTTACTGGCTGGCCAGCATTTATTCCCCATCCCTGGTTGCCCCTGGAGGGCAGTTGAGAATCAACCACATTGCTGTGGCTCTGGCATCACATATAGGTCAGACCAGGTAAGGACGGCAGATTTCTTTCCCTAAAGGACATTAGTGAACCAGATAGGTTTTTCTGACAATTGACAATGGTTTCATGATCATCAGTAGATTCTTAATTCCAGATTTTAAAAATTGAATTCAAATTGAACCAGCTGCCGTGGCGGTTATCCGCTTTGGTAGTTAAAACAGAAGTGCAGAGTATTTCTTAAATGGGGAGAGGCTGGGAAGCGTTGAAGTTCAAAAGGAACTTGGGTGTCTTTGTTGATGAGTCACTGAAAGCTGACATGCAGGAACAGCAAGCAATTAATAAGGCAAATCATATGTTGGCCTTTATTTTTAAAAAATTGAAGTGTGAAGAGGTCTGATTGCAATTATATAGAGTCTTTGTGAGACCACACCTGGAGTACTGGGTACAGTGTTGGCCTCCTTACTCAAGGAAAGACATAGTTGCCATAGAGGGAGTACAACGAAGGTTCACCAGACTAATTCCTGGGATGGAGGGACTGTCCAATGTGGAGAGAATAAATAGAATCATAGAATCCCTACAGGACAGAATAAGGCCATTCCGCCCATCAAGTCTGCACCGACCACAATCCCAGTCAGGCCATATTCCCGTAACCCCACATATTCACCCTGCTAATCACCCTAACACTAGGGTTAATTCAGCAGGGCCAATCAACCTAACCTGCACATCTTTATTCGCTGAAGTTTAGAAGAATAAAAGGTGATCTCATTCAAACAAACAAAATTCTTACAGGGCTCGACAGGGTCAGTGCAGGAAGGATGTTTCCCCTGGCTTGGGGAGTGTGGTCTAGAACCAGGGAGACAGTCTCAGAATAAAGGGCAGGCCACTTGGGGCAACATTCTTATTTGTGCCCTCAAAGCCCTATGCAATTCTAGTGAAGGTTCCTTAACTTTGTACTACAAATCTCTATGCAATAAAGGCCAACATGCCATTTGCTTTCCCAATTGCTTGCTGCACCTGTATGCTAATGTTGTGTTCCTTGCGTGAGTGCATCAAGTTCCCCGAATGTCAACACGTAAAAATTAAACACCTTTCAGGAAAGTATTCTGCTTTTCTAATACTCCTACCAAAGTGAAATACCTCACACACCCCCATATTAAAATCTATCTACCACCTTGTTGCCCATTCACCCAGCCTGTTAGATACAGCCTTTGCATCCTGCTCACACACCGACTTAACTTTACTCCCAGCTCCCCACCCTTACAAAAGGACAACCTCCTCCATTAATCCGGGAAGTTGTACGCAGTCTTACCACCCATTCACGAAGGATTCGACGACATGCCAAATCTCCCATTTACTGCAGTGGGATGGGAAAACCCCACTGGGCTGAACAGTCGGAAAATCCCGGTCGTTACGTCAGCACAATTCTTCAGAATTCAATCACAACATGTTGTAGAGCACACTCTGGATGTTGAAACCTCATTCTTTACGTGGGGCAAAGTATGTGTTCCCACAGATGTCCAAAGATATGCAGGTTAGGTTGATTGGCCATGCTAAATTGTCCCTTAGTGTCAGGGGAACTAGCTAGAGTAAATTCATGGGGTTATGGGAATAGGGTCTGGGTGGGATTGCGGTCGGTGCAGACGCGATGGGCCAAATGGCCTCCTGTAGGGTTCTATGGTACTTCCACTCCTAGCCACAGCTCCACAAAGCAGCCAAGATCCAGGAAATAATTTCTGCAAACATTAAAATTGGGTGGAATTTGCAATGGAAATGTAGCCATCCACCTGCTTCATATGATTTCCATGCTACAAGTAGATGAGGGGCAGCAATTCTAAGCAAGAAGGCATCAAGCAGGAGACTAATGGGATCAGATAGAATGGTGGCTTTACATTCTGTCCAATATTATTTCGCACTGCCTCCAATTTGTAAGTTACAGAAAGGTATGAAAATCAGTACTGAACCTGACCCATGTGAGGCGGTGGTGTCGTGGTATTGTCACGGGACTAGTAATACAGAGACCCAGGGCAAGATCTGGGGGCCTGGGTTCAAATCCCGCCATGGCAGATGGTGGAATTTGAATTCAATAAAAATCTGGAATTAAGAATCTACTGATTGCCATGAAACCATTGTCGATTGTCATAAAAGCACATCTGGTTCACTAATGTCCTTTAGGGAAGGAAATCTGCCATCCTTAATTGGTCTGGCCTACATGTGATTCCAGACCCACAGCAGTGTGGTTGATTCTTAAAGGCCCTCAGGGATGGCCAATAAATGCTGACCCAGCCAGCGACGCCCATGTCCCATGAACAAATTTTTAAAAATCATTCAAAAACATGTGCCGGAACTCTACCACTCGCCCACCACAGAATCGGAGTGGGCGAGGGTCCAACAACGGAAATTTCCATTGACCTCAGGCAGGAATTTCCGGTCTCGCCCGAGCAAGCATTCCCATCGAGTTACATCTAACGCCATTTTCCCAGGCAGTGTACAGTGCAGTGGCGCCAGTGAGCCCCATCCTAAACCTGAGGCGGGGGGGAGGGGGACAGCTAACTGGATTGAAGGATTTACGTGTCAAGGACTGACATCGCAGGCAGAAATAAGGATATGTTAGATTCCCATTAAAGCAGGGAACAGTTCCTTCCATTCCCCAAAGAGCAATGTACAAAGTGGCCTTTCACCTACCTCAACTTGGCAGGATGAATTTGCTCAACTTAAGCCCCATAACGCAACTGATGGCAACTGACTGAATATAAATAGTATAGCGAGCTTTATAGGAGGGAATTCCAACCTGCCCTTCGCTCATCGCCCCCAGAGTCCGAGCACTCTGGCCCTTAAAAGGTCAACCAACCAGTCTCATTTGTGTGTCTGCATTTTTTTATTTGGTGTATTTGTGACCTTCTATTTGAAAAAGGCTGTTTTTAAGCACTACTGCCTCATTGCTGGCTGTATCCTAAATCAAAACACCTTCGACCTGTTAGAAGAAGCAACTCGCAATAAAGTTAATGGGACGATGGATTTAATCATCATGTGAGCCCCACAGCTCCACTGTATGGACTTAGCTGACCCCTGAAGATCAAAGCTTGGCGGACCCTTACCAGAACTGTTCTCACATCAGGTTTAAATTGGACCAGTACAGCTATCTTTCACTAAGGTAATCCATTCTGTTGTGCCTTTTATGAGACTGTCTATTGTTTGGGAATCTTTCCACTTGCTTCATAAATCATATTAAACAGTGCAGAAGGAGGCCAGTCGGCCCATTGAGACTGCACCAACAACAGTCCCACCCGGGCCCTAACCCCATGTATCTACCCTGTTAATCCTCCTGACACTAAGCGGAAATTTAGCATGGCCAATCCACCTCACCCGCACATCTTTGGATTGTGGGAGGAAACCAGAGCACCCGGAGGAAACCCACACAGACACGGGGAGAATGTGCAAACTCCACACAGACAGTCACCCGGGTCCCTGAAGCGGTGAGGCAGCAGTGCTAACCACTGTGCCACTCTGCTGCCTCAGGGGAATGTTAGTGAAACAAAGATTAAATTCCAAGCCTCAGGACAGAAGACAGCGGGCGTGATCTTACCGGCCATTCACGTCACGCTCCCGCTGCACCGAGGTCGGAGAATTTGGCGCCCAGCCAAATCTCTGTTCACTGCAGCGGGATGGGAAAATCCTGCCGGCATGAATGGCCTTAACATTCCGACCCTCATGTATAAACTGTGTGTGTACCAGTATCACACTGGAGGGGTGGTATGTATTTGCGGTGATGTGTACAATGAATGCCCAACTACCATCTCACATGCCCAACAGGAATTGCATGGCATTAGCCGAGCATTTGATTCAACATAAGCCACCGAGGCCATTTGCCCCCCAAAAGACGACATCTGAAAATAACTTTGACCCCATTTCCCACGTTTGTCACGCACAGGTACTTGCGCTCAGCAGACTGAACAGAGTCTGCTCCCCCCTCCCGCCAAAAAAAACATTACACCCTGGCATCGTTCCGGCTTAGCAAGCAGAGGCACTAACTCCCTTACAATGCATTTCTGGAAGTAATTGTTTTGTTTGACCTCCCCGGTTTTCTTCATAGAAAGGATAGGAACAAAATGTCACTACTTACTGAGCCTTGGTCTCTGTCTGACTCGGTTGGAAGTACACCAGACCATAAGGAACAAGAGAAACAAAAACCAAGTTAGTCATTTGCCCTTCAGCGTGTGTCATATAAAACACAAACCATTCACTCTGCTTCTTGACTACAACAGAGGAAATGTCAAACACTGAACCCGTCCAATTCAGACCTTCGAAAGGTCAATCTCTCTTGTATGCCATTTCCCACTGCAACATCCAGTCGATTCTTTTTTTTTTAAATAAAAAAGAAAACATTTTTGAGGTAATATTGTGCCCTGTGATGGCAGCACACAAACACAAAACCTCGCCGCTTGCCATTTCAATGAATGCGCCAACCTGCCAATTTCAAAGCTGGTCAATGCCTCCCCCAACAACAGATGAGTCCCCCCCCTACACAGATCCCCGCACCCTCTCACCCAAATCCCAAGGCAGCTGAGGGAATTTAAACTCAATGAATGAATAATCTCATTAATAATGGTCAAGAAATACCAATCATTGTAAAAACCCATTTGCTTCACTAATGTCCTTCAGTGAAGGAAATCTCTCATCCTTGCCTATCTGGCCTCAATGTAACGCCACATTTGCATTACACGGTTGACTCTATGTAATGGCCCCAGCAAACCACTCGGGTGTATCCCACCCCAAATATTTTATTATTAAATTGCAAACAATTCAACATTCTAACCACCCTTACGTGTCACAGAATCCCTACAATCCATTTGGCCCATCGAATCTGCACCCACACTCTGACAGTGCATCTTACCCCTCTCCCCTACCCTATGCCTCTAATCCCACCACTCACCATGGTTAATCCATCTAACCTTGGGACACCAAGGGGCAACTTAGCATGGCAAATCAACATTAATACTCCTTATACACCTACGACTGCGTGGCCACCGACTCGATTTTCAAGTTTGCTGATGACACCACTGCAGTGGGCCGGATCTCAAACACTGATGAGACGGAGTACAGGAAAGAGATAGAGAATCTGGTGAACTGGTGTGACGATAATAATCTCTCCCTTAATGTCAGCAAAACAAAGGAGATAGTCATCGATTCCAGGAAGCATTGTGGAGGACATGCCCCTGTCTACATCAATGGGGATGACGTACAAATGGTCGAGAGCTTCAAGTTTTTAGGTGTCCAGATCACCAACAACCTGTCCTGGTCCTCCCATGCTGACACTATAGTTAAGAAAGCCCATCAACGCCTCCACTTTCTCAGAAGTCTAAGGAAATTTGGTATATCCACTACGACTCTCACCAACTTTTACAGATGCACCATAGAAAGCATTCTTTCTGGTTGTATCACAGCTTGGTATGACTCCTGCTCGATCAGAGACCGCAAGAAACTACAAAAGGGTTGTGAATGAAGCCCAATCCATCACTCAAACCAGCCTCCCATCCATTGACACTGTCCACTCTTCCCACTGCCTTGGGAAAGCAGCCTGCGTAATTAAGGACGCCACGCACCCCGGACATACTCCCTTCCACATTCTTCTGTTGGGAAAAAGATACAAAAGTCTGATGACACGTACCGACCGACTCAAGAACAGCTTCTTCCCTGCTGCCACCAGACTTTTGAATGGACCTACCTCGCACTAAGTTGATCTTTCTCTACACCCTAGCTATGACTGTAACACTATATTCTGCACCCTCTCTGTCTCTATGAATGGTATGCTTTGTTTGTACAGCATGTGAGAAACAATGCTTTTCACTGTATACCAATACGCGTGACAATAATAAATCAAATCAAATCCTGCACATCTTGGGACACTAAGGGGCAATTTAGCCTAAAGTGCGGGTATCACATCAAAACCCCCGGTTGAACAGTCAGGTAGTTAAGGCGGCAGGTCAAGTGAGATTCCTTTACCTCGCCGATGCTCTGAATCCTGATGGTTCTTGTCTTCTTTCAGCGCAAACGGGGGATGAGCTGCAAGTGCGTTGGAGAGCGCCAGGAGACCCGAGCTGGCACCAATCGAAGACATGGCAGGAAGCTGCAGTCCTGAAGGGTGAAGGGTGAGCGGGAATGGAGAAGCATGATGGGACAGCTGCTGGGGTTGGAAGTGGTGCTGTTCCAAAATGGAGGAAGCGGGGAGAAATGAAAAGAAAAACGGATTAGATATTAAATTCCTCAGCACACTTAGACCCAACTTCCAGACCTAATCAAAGCATCAACATTCCTCCCCCACCCCCCAAAACCTCACAAACTCCAGCAACACGCAAAATGTGCTCTCAAGAACGTTTGGATGTTACATCATTTAGAACCCAACACTGCAGTCTCTTACAATCATGGCTTCTTTATCTGAACAAGGGCAGCATTTTATCAACACTTGAGACATAAAATAATAGAACACCTCTTCCAACGAGGGGATCCCTGTAGCCCAACCATGTGGGGAAAGTGGTGGGAAGGTATGGTCACTGGGACTAGCAATGCCCTGGGGAACCGAATTCCAATCCCACCATGGCGGATGGTGAAATTTAAATTCAAAACAAAAAAAAATCTGGAACAATGTAATGTTGATCATGGTCATGTTTAAGCCTCTCGGTGACTGTAGGATAGAGGAGACACAAATTCTGCTTCTTCATAAAATACCTTTATTTCTTTGATCCGACTCCACTCACAATTCTCCACTAACAAAATAGTGCCACCTGTGGCCCCTTTATGTATCTGCGACTTCTATTGGATAATTGACATCAAGTTAGGGCTTAATTGGAAGGTCTGTGAACCCATTCCCAATAGGTCGTCCTTGTCGTAAAAACCCACCTGGTTCACTTTAGGGAAGGAATTCTGCCGGCCTTACCTGGTCTGGCCTACATGTGACTCCAGACCAGGTTGATTTTTAAATACCCTCAGAAGAGGCACCCAATTCATGGGGCAATTCAGGATGGGCAATAAATGCTTCTCCAACTACCAACACACACATCCCAGAACCAATATATCGTTTTTAAAATTTCGCTTTCGGTATTCAGCCACACAAAAACATTTTATAAGGTGCCATAGCATCGCGACTCAATGCAGGGCCTGCCTTGACTGTCTTACTAAGATTTTATATACTTATAGAAAAACGCTACAGTAAATTATCCAAGCTTTAAAAACACAAGGCAAAATTAACCAATGCAACACACGCAACAAGTTAGGGGTTTCCAATTTGCTGCACTAGCCAGAAACTTGCTGGCTTCTTCAGGACAGACATGTAGACCTTGTTCAAAAAGGTCATTCTTCACACTTTAGGCAAACATTTTTAGTCTGTTTTGTTAATATGGTCCCCCAAGAACGTGGAACACGTGGTAACTTTTAAGTGCAGTTAAACAGACCAGATCCAACATGCGAAATGTCTGGTTAACATGACTGACTGAAATTTATTTAAAACATTATTTCTGAAGGAGAGAATCATGGAACTTCGACAGTGCAGAAGGAAGCCACTCGGTCCATCGAGTCTGCACTAACTCTCTGATGGTATCTTACCCAGGCCCTCTCCCCCACCCTATCCCAATAACCCCACACATTTACCATGACTAATTCAGCTAATCTACACATCTTGGGGCACTAAGGGGCAATTTAGCCTGGCCAATCCACCCAACCTGCGCATCCTCAGACTGTGGGAGGAAACCAGAGCACCCGGAGAAAACCCACGCAGACACGGGGAGAATGTGCAAACTCCACACAGACAGTGACCGAGGCCGGAATTGAACCCGGGTCCCTGGCGCTGTGAGACAGCAGTGCTAACCACAGTGCCACCGTACCAACCCTAGCGGGTGAACAGAGAGGGCAAGCAGCGTGAGAGAAAGAGAGAGCGCAGAGAGGGGGAGCGCAGAGAGAGAGAGCGGGGGAGCGCAGAGAGAGAGAGCGGGGGAGCGCAGAGAGAGAGAGCGGGGGAGCGCAGAGAGAGAGAGGGGGGGAGCGCAGAGAGGGGGGGAGCGGGCCGAGAGAGCGAGAGCGAGCAGAGAGAGAGCGAGAGCGAGCAGAGAGAGAGCGAGAGCGAGCAAAGAGAGAGCGAGAGCGAGCAGAGAGAGGAGCGAGCAGAGAGAGAGAGAGAGCGAGCAGAGAGAGAGAGCGAGCAGAGAGAGAGAGCGAGCAGAGAGAGAGAGCGAGCAGAGAGAGAGAGCGAGCAGAGAGAGAGAGCGAGCAGAGAGAGAGAGCGAGCAGAGAGAGAGAGCGAGCAGAGAGAGAGAGCGAGCAGAGAGAGAGAGCGAGCAGAGAGAGAGAGCGAGCAGAGAGAGAGAGCGAGCAGAGAGAGAGAGCGAGCAGAGAGAGAGAGCGAGCAGAGAGAGAGAGCGAGCAGAGAGAGAGAGCGAGCAGAGAGAGAGAGCGAGCAGAGAGAGAGAGCGAGCAGAGAGAGAGAGCGAGCAGAGAGAGAGAGCGAGCAGAGAGAGAGAGCGAGCAGAGAGAGAGAGCGAGCAGAGAGAGAGAGCGAGCAGAGAGAGAGAGCGAGCAGAGAGAGAGAGCGAGCAGAGAGAGAGAGCGAGCAGAGAGAGAGAGCGAGCAGAGAGAGAGAGCGAGCAGAGAGAGAGAGCGAGCAGAGAGAGAGAGCGAGCAGAGAGAGAGAGCGAGCAGAGAGAGAGCGAGCAGAGAGAGAGAGCGAGCAGAGAGAGAGAGCGAGCAGAGAGAGAGAGCGAGCAGAGAGAGAGAGCGAGCAGAGAGAGAGAGCGAGCAGAGAGAGAGAGCGAGCAGAGAGAGAGAGCGAGCAGAGAGAGAGAGCGAGCAGAGAGAGAGAGCGAGCAGAGAGAGAGAGCGAGCAGAGAGAGAGAGCGAGCAGAGAGAGAGAGCGAGCAGAGAGAGCGAGCGAGCAGAGAGAGCGAGCAGAGAGAGAGAGCGAGCAGAGAGAGAGAGCGAGCAGAGAGAGAGAGCGAGCAGAGAGAGAGCGAGCAGAGAGAGAGACGAGCAGAGAGAGAGAGCGAGCAGAGAGAGAGAGCGAGCAGAGAGAGAGAGCGAGCAGAGAGAGAGAGCGAGCAGAGAGAGAGAGCGAGCAGAGAGAGAGAGCGAGCAGAGAGAGAGAGCGAGCAGAGAGAGAGAGCGAGCAGAGAGAGAGAGCGAGCAGAGAGAGAGAGCGAGCAGAGAGAGAGAGCGAGCAGAGAGAGAGAGCGAGCAGAGAGAGAGAGCGAGCAGAGAGAGAGAGCGAGCAGAGAGAGAGAGCGAGCAGAGAGAGAGAGCGAGCAGAGAGAGAGAGCGAGCAGAGAGAGAGAGCGAGCAGAGAGAGAGAGCGAGCAGAGAGAGAGAGCGAGCAGAGAGAGAGAGCGAGCAGAGAGAGAGAGCGAGCAGAGAGAGAGCGAGCAGAGAGAGAGAGCGAGCAGAGAGAGAGCGAGCAGAGAGAGAGAGCGAGCAGAGAGAGAGTGAGCAGAGAGAGAGAGTGAGCAGAGAGAGAGAGTGAGCAGAGAGAGAGAGTGAGCAGAGAGAGAGAGTGAGCAGAGAGAGAGAGTGAGCAGAGAGAGAGAGTGAGCAGAGAGAGAGAGTGAGCAGAGAGAGAGAGTGAGCAGAGAGAGAGAGTGAGCAGAGAGAGAGAGTGAGCAGAGAGAGAGAGTGAGCAGAGAGAGAGAGTGAGCAGAGAGAGAGAGTGAGCAGAGAGAGAGAGTGAGCAGAGAGAGAGAGTGAGCAGAGAGAGAGAGTGAGCAGAGAGAGAGAGTGAGCAGAGAGAGAGAGTGAGCAGAGAGAGAGAGTGAGCAGAGAGAGAGAGAGTGAGCAGAGAGAGAGAGTGAGCAGAGAGAGCAGAGAGAGAGAGAGCAGAGAGATGGTGAGAGAGCGAGTGGAGAGAGAGAGAGAGCGCAGAGAGCAGAGAGAGAGAGCGCAGAGAGCAGAGAGAGCGAGAGCAGAGATGGTGGGAAAGGAAATGATTTAGTTGGTACATTGCGATCCGTGCTTGTGCTTGGATTACACATGGATTCATAGTTCAATGGACTTCAACTTCTGTTATTTTGACCCATGTCAGTCGCCTAGTGGGCTAAAGTCTGCTCTTAATTATTTTTAGGAAGCCCACTTAATCGGAGACCTCGCTATCCCGAGGCCTTTAGACGCCATTCCTTTCCCCGGTATACAGTCTCTTTACTTGTAGCAGCCTTGGTGATGAAGCTGCTGTCATCAGCCCTCTCTCAAGATGATGGATGCTATCCAGATGTTTGAAACCACACAAAAGTGGAAACAAGCTTCAGAAAAGGGCGGGGGGGAAGAAATCTAACCACATTTGGTAGGCCAGAAAATAATTATAATGACAACTCAGCTGAACTAAAGCAGCAAAGAAAATATGCATAATAGAGGCATATTTGGGTCAAATCCCATGGTCTCAAACAAGCCGTTTACCAATTACTACAACATTCTGTTTCAGAATCATTCACAAAAGGAAATGCTTTTAATCCCAAACATCGGCATCTGTCCACAAAAGAAATAAGGAAGGACTATCTGATTCTGCTCTGTTTCCCTTGCGTATCTTCTTGCATCAGTACGATAGGGTTTGATCTTCGAGAGCTCCCCTGCGTAACATGCGATAGCCAGCACAGTTCAAATGACTTCATATCACAAAGCAAAATCCATCACAGTCTCCACACACACAAGTTTAGCAAACGATTTTGATCCGAGTCCACCGATTCGCCACCAAAAAAAGGCCAAATTCGCAGGAAGGCGGTTGAAATGGAACCCCTGACATTGGCATCAGTGGAACTGAACAATGGGTCAAAGGTCAGGCCGCAAAAACAGAACCCCCCCCCCCCCCCCGCCCCGATAGATATATCTGCTACATTTTGTTTTTAAGCAATCTTTTGATCCAGATTGGAAAACAGAAAAGGAGAGAACATCAAGAGCACTGAGAGGGCGGATTTGCTTCGTGTGACTTGCCTGGAACAGAGCAAACTTGGAAAAGCCTTACGACTGTGAATATTAGAAACTTGGCCCTTAGTTCAAGCATTTGCCACTTCAAACGCTGGGGTGGAAATCTGAAGAGACACCCTCACAGGGCAAGATGAACAGATTTTTTTGTTTTGAAAGAAGCGAGAATCAATTTTCAAAATCTATTTTGCCAGGGTGGGCAAAATTCTCCCAAGCCTCCAACAGCGAGTAAGATGAAGGGCATTGGGGAGGGGGGGATGGGATATGGTGGGAGGGTCAGAAATCATTTTCACGCTGGCATGAATTTACAGTGGGATCTTCGGTCGGTGCCTGCCAGGGCAGGTTGATAAACGCGCCAGAAGTCAGGCATGAAACTCATTCATGTTGCATTAATGGGAATGCAGATGAAAGCCCAACACGCCCACCCCCCATACGCCAGATTCTCCACGATGCCAGTGTGAAACACGTCGACAACAACGTGGCACGCAGATGTCAAGACTCATCCGAACTACGCCTGGGGCTGCCTCCGGAGTTTAGGGGTGAAGGTCGCCCACAACCTCGGACCACCACAGCTGTGGGTGGGGGGCTTCTGCAGGTGGACCCACCAGATTTGGTGTCCCAGGGTGGTGGGGGCAGGGTCCACCTCCCAGCCTCGGAACGTTCCCATTCTCAGCGGTTACACCTCTTCAAGGGTGGTCTGTGATACTGAGTGTATTTTCAATATGGCACCTGGACACGATGGCAGGTTACCCACCATCCAGGCCTGCCCCGCCACTCAATATGACGTCAACCACTCGGGTGCATCATAAATGTGGTCGGGAATGGAAGATTCAGCACATTTTCTCGCTGGCCGCTACAACGGGAAACATTCCACATTCCCGCCCCCGCCACAGAACTCAGTCTCAGAATGGAAGACACAACATCTGGAATATTGAATTGAGAGCGTCACGGGGAGGGAATTCACACAAACAACGTTTAATCTAAGTGTTTACAAAAGATGTGTCAACAAATTAAAAAGACTGCACTTTGAGAGACCACTTGTGTGAAATGCACAGTTATCAAAAGTAACATAACTTTTATTGATGGCGGCACGGTAGCACAGTGGTTAGCACTGCTGCTTCACAGCTCCAGGGTCCCGGGTTCGATTCCCGGCTCGGGTCACTGTCTGTGTGGAGTTTGCACATTTTCCTCGTGTCTGCGTGGGTTTCCTCCGGGTGCTCCGGTTTCCTCCCACAGTCCAATGATGTGCGGGTTAGGTTGATTGGCCAGGTTAAAAATTGCCCCTTAGCGTTCTGGGATGCATAGGTTAGAGGGATTAGAGGGTAAATATGTGGGGGTAGGGCCTGGGTGGGATTGTGGTCGGTGCAGACTCGATGGGCCGAATGGCCTCCTTCTGCACTGTAGGGTTTCTATGATAACTGAGAATTCCGTCACGATTTTAACAGAGTAAAATATCCCAAAGAGTTCCAGAAGCAGAGCCGGAAGATGGTGCGTTTTGAAATTATTTTTATAGGATGTGGGCGTCGCTGGCTGGCCAGCATTTATTGCCCATCCCTTATTGCCCTTGGATGGCATTTAAGAGTCAACCACATTGTTGTGGGCCTGGAGCCACATGTCGGCCAGACCAGGTAAGGATGGAAGATTTCCTTCCCCAAAGGGCATCAGTGAACCAGGGGGTTTTCTTGACAATGGTCATGAATTCCAGATGTTTTTTTATTGAATTCAAATGCCACCATCTGATGTAATGGGATTTGAACCACGTACGCATGGCAAATGGCAGACGGATCTCCAGGCTTTTAGAATCATATTGTTGGGTGTACAGAAGATTAAGGGATGATCCAATCAAAGTTCTGATAATGATTAAACAATTGGATTTGATTTACTATTGTCACATGTATTGGGATACAGTGAAAAGTATTGCCTCTTGCACGCTATAAAGACAAAGCATACCGTTCATAGAGAAGGAAAGGAGAGGGTGCAGAATATCGTGTTACAGTCATAGCTAGGGTGTAGAGAAAGATCATAAGACTATAAGACATAGGAGCAGAATTAGGCCACTCGGCCCATCGAGTCTGCTCCGCCATTCAATCATGGCTGATATTTTTCTCATCCCCATTCCCCTGCCTTTTCCCCATAGCCCCTGATCCCCTTATTAATCAAGAGCCTATCTATCTCTGTCTTAAAGACACTCAATGACCCGGCCTCCACAGCCCTCTGTGGCAAAGAGTTCCACAGATTCACCACTCTCTGGCTGAAGAAATTCCTCCTCATCTCTGTTTTAAAGGATCGTCCCTTTAGCCTGAGATTGTGCCCCCTGGTTCTAGTTTTTCCTACTAGCGGAAACACCCTCTCCACATCCACCCCATCCAGGCCTCGCAGTATCCTGTAAGTTTCAATAAGATAGATCAACTTAATATAAGGTAGGTCCATTCAAAAGTCTGATAGCAGCAGGGAAGAAGCTGTTCTTGGGTCTTGATAGGGCGGAACCAAGGCAAGAACAGTTGGGAGATTCGTTAGCTAAAGTAAATGAAGATCTTATGACATACGAACAATGAGCAGGAGTAGGCCATTCAGCCCCTTGAACCCACTCCGTTATTTAATAAGATCATGGCTGATCTGATAGTTACCTCAAATCTGCATCCCATCTACCCCCAACTCATCCCCTTGCCTACCAAGAATCTACACATCACTGCCTTGAAGACTCTGCTTCCACACCTGTTCAGGAAGAGAGTGCAGAAGACTCATGATCTTCAGAAAAAATTTTGCCTCATCTCAGTTTGAAATGGACGACCCCTTATTTTTAAACAGTAGCCCCTAGTTCTAGATTCTTCCACAAGAGGAAACATCCTCACTCACCATGTCCACTGTCAAGACCCCTCAGGATATTATATGTTTCGATCAAGTTGCCTCTTACTCTTCTAAACTCCAGCAGATACAAGCCTGGCATGTCCAACCTTTCCTCATAAGATAACCTGCCCATTCCAGGTATTAGTTCACTAAAGTTTCTCTAAAAACTGCTTCCAATGCATTTACATCCTTTCCGAAACAAGGTGACTTATACAGTGCACAGTACTCCAGACGTGGTCTCACTGAATAACTCTGAAGAACTGAAGGATAACCTTCCTATTTTTGTATTCAATTCCCATCGCAATTAACTAGTTTTCCTAATTACGTGCTGTATCTGCATACTCGCCTTTTTGTGATTCATGCACTAAGACACCCAGATCCCTCTGTACCTCAGATCTCTGTAATCTCTCACCATTTAGATGATAGGCTTCTTTTTTATCCTTCTTGCCAAAAATGGACAATTTCACATTTCCCCACATTAATACACCATTTGCCAGATCTTTGCCACCTCACCTAACCTTTTGGAATCCCTTGTGGCCTCCTTATGTGCTCTTCACAACTGACTTTCATACCTATCTTTATGTCGACAGCAAACTTGGCAACCATCCCTGAGACAAGAGGTCAATGGTATGGGTTGCGAGGTGGAAGAGATGAGGAGGAACTACTTTTTGCAGAGGGTGGTGAATCTGTGGAACTCGCTGCCCCATAGCACGGTGGAGTCTGAATTGTTGAATGGTATCAAGAAGGAGATAGATATATTTCTGATACAAAAAAAGGGATAAGGGGATATTGGGAACAGGTGGGGAGGTGGATTTGAGATCAGGGGGAGATCAGCCATGATCTGATCGAAGTTGCCTACTTCTGCCTAATTTTTATGCTCTTATGGTTCATCCAAGTCATTTATATAAATTGTAAACAGCTGAGGTGAACAGCAGCATCTCTGAAATATCAATGGATAGTGAGCGCATTGTGCAAATTCCAACCATGTAAACGGATTTTATGCGACCATAAAAATCCATCCCCCCCTCCTGACACATGACCTTTCATGGTCCTCCCTCGTGATTACCCTCCCCCTAGCCTCCTGGATGTAGTTGCTGGATTTTTGGGTTCCCTTCTCCAAATGCCAAGACTCGCCAACAGCAGAAATGAGACCCAAGCATGAAACGGAAAAGCTGGCGCAATAACATCGCAGACACCAAATCCAAAGAGACGAACAGAGACTGCCCCCTGCTTCTGACTGCATCTAGTCGCAAAAGACTTTCCTGTCGTCTGTGACGTTAGCTCAGAATGAAAGGGTTTAATGATCTGAAGCAAAGCAAAACTAGGGATGCAAAATCAAAACAAAGAAAGGAGAATTACATTATGGGAAGACGATGGCTGAGTGGTATTATCGCTAGATTATAAATCCAGAAACTCAGCTAATGTGGTCAACGTGGCCTGCTCTATATCGGAGAGACCAGGCGTAGATTGGGTGATTGCTTGGCTGAGCACCTTGGGTCTGTGCGCAATCAGGACCTTGACCTTTCCATTGCTTGCCATTTTAACACACAATCCTGCTCCCATGCCCATGTGTCTGTCTTGGCCTGCTGCAATGTTCCACTGGAGCTCAATGCAAACTGAAGGAACATCTTCCAGCTAGGCTCTTTACAACCGTCCAGTCTCAACATCGAATTCAACAACTTCAGATGATTCACTCCGCCCCACCTCGACCCCTTTGTTTTCATTTTATTTAATTTTTAACTGTTCCCGACCTTTAATTTTTTTGTTGTCCTTCCTTATTTTTCTTTCCCTCCCCCACTCTTCCCCCTATTTTATCCCCCCTTTTACCTTTTCTCCCCCTTTATCTCAGTTTTATCTCTTGCCCACCCATCTCCCCCCTGCCCCCACCCCAACATCTTCATCTGTCACAGACTACCCTCTGATTTCAGCTTCTCTGCCATTCACACCTTCTATGCTCTCTATGGACTGCCAATAGCACCTCTTAGCCTTTCCCCTTGTTTTCGTGGCTATGACTCATCTTTCAAAGAAAGATGAGGAAGTTAAGAAAGACCACCAACGCCTCTACCAACGCCTCTACTTTCTCAGAAGAGTAAGGAAATTTGACATCTCAGCTATGACTCTCACCAACTTTCACAAATGTCCCACAAATGGATAAAAAAATCCAAGAGCGCAGGAAATTCAACTTCTACAGATTTAAATTCAGCACTTTTGTGATGTTAGTGTACCTTTAAGAGATTTTTTTTCTAAACCAGGTTTCCTGCGATTGTAAGCAGGCCATTCCGGCTTCAGTTATTTTCTAACCTGGAGGAGGCTTTTTATTGCCCTGCTTAAACGGGGGTTTGTTTATTTTTACTGGGATATTTGTGACTCTGCATTGGTAGGAGAAAAACTGGTTGGCAGGTCAGGTGACAGAAACTCCTTTTATTTTCAGTTTGGAGCTGCAGGTTTTAGTTTTAGAAGGGACATCAAGCTGGAAAGAAGTCTCTCTCTCTCTCGCCTCCTGGATTTGGAAATTCTGCCGGTCATCTGAAACCAAGGTCCCGCCTTTCTGAAGGGGGGAATCTGTTGGCGGCTTGCCTAGAATCCCTCGTGTTTTGGGAAGTTGTTCTGAGTCTATCCAGAGAACTGCAGACTACATCCAAAGGCCTCAATTCCAGTATCACATTAGTCTATGCTGAATTAAACCTGTTTGAAGGGTCTTGTTTATGGGACAGTTCCTATATTTGTTAAGGGTTATGCATTATCGTGGTTGTTTTGGTGTTGTTTGTAATTGATAGAAGTTATTGCTAATATTCTTCCTATACATGTTAATTATATTCTTAAATAAACTTTGTTTGATAAAAGCTCCCTAGTGGGTCATTTGAATCATACCTGAAGTGAAACCTATCATGCTTATTCTAGTCAAATTCAAGGTGCAAACCTTATGATCCAGATGGGCTTCATAAAACTTTGGAGTTTCTGACCTGAACCATAATACTTTTTTTTAAAAAACCCTTCCATCATAGAATCCCTACAGTGCAGAAGGAGGACATTCAGCCCATCAACAACACCAACGGCACCAACAACAATCCCACCCAGGCCCTATCTCCATAACCCCACGTATTAACCCTGCTAATCCCCCTAACAATAAGTGGCAATTTATGATGGCCAATCAACCTAGCCCGCATATCTTTGGACTGTGGGAGAAAACTGGAGCACCCGGAGGAAACCCACGCAGACACAGGGAGAATGTGCAAACTCCACACAAACAGTGACCCAAGGCCGGAATCGAACCCAGGTCCCTGGTGCTGTGAGGCAGCGGTGCTAACCACTGTGCCACCGTGCTACACATTGACTTCCCTTGTCTCTTCAGATCAGTCTATGAAACCACACAACAGCACAGAAGGATACCATTCGGTCTGTCGTGCCTGTGCTATCCAACTCCCAGTCCTCTAAGTGCCCCCCTACTCATTAACATGACACAAAATTTACAGGCCCAAAGTATTTTTAAGACCATTTCTAAGCGCCATTGTGTGTACCCGTCTAGGAGAAATCTGCATCATGGTTTCCCAGGATTGTCGGTTTGCTAAGCAGTGCTTGGGTCAGAGTCACCAATCTCCCACTCTTTGCAATCCATCCATCTCCCGTCGCCCAGAGTGTGCCTGAGCAGAGAGAGAGAGAGAAGCAAGCCGAAGGAAAACAAAACTAAAGTGAGCTAAGAAATCTCACGCAAGCGCACTTTCCAAGTTACCAAAAGAGGCTCCAGTTCCCGCCACCTCCGCCAAGTCAGTGCCATTCTCTCTCTAATGGACACCCCTGGACTGTCTTAGCAGAGGGAAATTGATGGTTGAAAATCAAGCCCCTTTGCTGCTGATTAATGGTGAAAATTGGCCCGTTAGACTGCTGAGGTTTTGGATTACCGAGGTAATTAAAAGACCAAGTATTATACAGGAGGTCACAGTATTGCAGGAAACACCAGAGGATGTATTAGGAGAGAGCTGTCCCATATATGATTACATTACATCAAATAAAAGGAGGGATCGAAGGAAGTCCCTGCTACTTTTTCAAATTTTTATTGATGGAAGTATAGTTATGGAAAGACAATACAAGTAGACATGCAGTTTTACTGTAATAAAACCAAGAGGGAGATTGATAGGAAGCAGAAAACAGTAAACTGCCCTCAAGATTACATCATCACATCGAAACTCACTTGTCCTAATGCCACTGAGTATCAGTGTAGGCTTCAGGATATAACAATCCTATCAAACCCACTGCACCACAATTATTCAATTATGTACCCCCACCCACTCACCAATCACTGAGCCACTATTTTAAAGCAAATTTATTTCCCACCACCACTCAGAAAAAGATAAGGAGCGCTACTATATACATCCACTGTGGATGGAATTCAGCATGCCCGCTACGACTCTTGCCAATTTTTACAGATGCACCATAGAAAGCATCCTTTCTGGATGTATCATAGCTTGGTATGGCTCCTGCTCTGCCCAAGACCACAAGGAACTACAAAAGGCTGTGAATGTAGCCCAGTCCATCAGGCAAACCAGCCTCCCGTCCATTGACTCAGTCCACACTTCCCACTGCCTCAGAAAAGCAACCAGCATAATCCAAGATGGTGCCAGAGCGTGGCAACGTCTTGCGAGCTGTGCCCAGCAAACCCTCTAATTCTATCTTTTACTTTCGTTCTATGCTTTTAAAACTCCACCTCTAATTCTTTTAAACTCTCTAACAAAGCTCTACTTACCTTATATTAAGTTCTTCTTTCTCTACACCCTAGCTATGACTGTAACACTACGTTCTGCACCATTTCCTTTCCTTCTCTATGAACATTATGCTTTGTCTGCATAGCGCGCAAGAATCAATACTTTTTCACTGTATACTAATACCATACTAATAATTCACATTTTTAGGTGTCCAGATAACTAACAACCGGTCCTGGTCCCCCCCCATGCCGACACTATAGTTAAGAAAGCCCACCAACGCCTCTACTTTTTCAGAAGACTAAGGAAATTTGTCATGTTAGCTACAACTCTCACCAACTTTTGCAGATGCACCATAGAAAGCATTCTTTCTGGTTGTATCACAGCTTGGTATGGCTCCTGCTCTGCCCAAGACCACAAGAAACTACAAAGGGTCGTGAATGAATCCCAGTCCATCACGCAAACCAGCCTCCCATCCATTGACTCTGCCTTGGAAAAACAGCCAGCATAATTAAGAACCCCACACACCCCGGACATTCTCTCTTCCACCTTCTTCCATCGGGAAAAAGGTACAAAAGTCTGAGGTCACGCACCAACCAACTCAAGAACAGCTTCTTCCCTGCTGCCATCAGACTTTTGAATGGACTTACCTCGCACTAAGTTGATCTTTCTCTACGCCCCAGTTATGACTGTAACACTACATTTTGCACTCTCTCCTTTCCTTCTCTATGAATGGTATGCTTTGTCTGCATAGCGCACAAGAAACAATACTTTTCGCTGTATGCTAATACATGTGACAATAATAAATCAAATCAAAATGTGACAATAATAAATCAAATTTAAAAAAATCAAATAATCAAGGACCCCCACGCATCCCACACATTCTCTCTTCCACTTTCTTCCATCAGGAAAAGGCACCAAAGTCTGAGATCACGTACCAACCAACACAAGAACAGCTTCTTCTCTGCTGCCACCAGACTTTTGAATGGGCCCACCATATATTAAGCTGAACTTTCTCTATGACTGTAACACTATATTCTGTACCCTTTCCTTTCCTTTAATCCTATGTACTCTATGAACGGTATGTTTGGTCTGTATAGCACGCAAGAAACAATACTTTTCACTGCATACCAATACCTGTGACACCCTTTTTCCCAGGGCGGAAGAGTCAATTACTAGGGGGCATAGATTGAAGGTGCGAGGGGCAAGGTTTAAAGGAGATGTACGAGGCAAGTTTTTTTACACAGAGGGTGGTGGGTGCCTGGAACTCACTGCCGGGGGAGGTAGTGAAAGCAGATATGATAGTGAGTTTTAAGGGGCGTTTGGACAAATACATGAATAGGATGGGAATAGCAGGATATGGTCCCCGGAAGGATAGGGGGTTTTAGTTCAGTCGGGCAGCATGGTCGGTGCAGGCTTGGAGGGCCTGTTCCTGGGCTGTAATTTTCTTTGTTCTTATAATAAATTAAAATCAAAAATCAAATCAAAACTGTGATAGACACACAAAGAGCACATCAGCAACTTGCAAGGAAGTCATCTGATTCAAGTCTTTGGTGCACTTTCTATTCTCTGAAGAGCAGAGAAGCGTGATCCCCAGGGTTCGAAAGAAGTTTCAATTTGTGAAACAGGGGAGTGGCACAATTTAATATAGAACAAAAAGGAAGTATGCAAAAACAAGCGGTTCGAACCTTCAGAAACAAGCTCACCCACCAAGCATCTGCCCTTCAGACACGCTGGAGACCAAAATCCCAGAGCGATGAGTTTAAGTAATCTCGAGTGCTGTTTGTAGACACAATAGAACCACAAGTGCTAACTGCCATGCAAATTCCAACAGCAAAATGAAATGGCTGGAGAAGAATCGTGGAAACGGGGCTGCAAGTTACACCCGCCATCAACCTCATCATCATTGCAGCATAGCATCACCCAGCTCCCAATCATGTATGTTCCCACAATCCCAATGGTTATCATTGTCCAAAATATTTCACTCCTCTGAAACAAGTCCACATTCATGTCGTCGCAATAAGCTGCATGCATATGGCAAACTCCACATCATTTGCAAGACATTAGCAAATATCGCTTAGACCGTTGCAGAAAGGATACAGATGTTGAAGCAAGGAATTTTGCATATTTTGTCATTTAAATGCAGAGCAAACTCGGAAGTGCGGTGCATTTTTGGGAAGGGTGCATAAAGCCACTTCTTCCCTCGCCGCATTACTTCATGGGCCATACATCAACTGAGGGCTGAGGTTAACCCACTCACTCCCAGGACATTTTAAAGGACAAAAGAGACCATTAAAAGTTTTGGTCTACTAATCAATAGTAGAGGCATCTCTTACCATATATGGACAGACAAATTAGGAGCCACTTGGCCCTCAGGCCTGCTGCGCCATTCAATAAGATCAAAATTTTAAAAAAAGATTCAATAAGATGGGCGGCACGGTGGCACAGTGGTTAGCATGGCTGCCTCACAGCGCCAGGGACCTGGGTTCGATTCCTGGCTTGGGTTGCTGTCTGTGTGGAGTTTGCACGTTCTCCCTGTGTCTGTGTGGGTTTCTTCCGGGTGCTCCGGTTTCCTCCCACAGTCTGAAAGACGTGCTGGTTAGGTGCATTGGCCCCGAACAGGCCCCGAAGTGCGGCGACTTGGGGAATTTTGCAGTAACTTCATTGCAGTGTTAATGTAAGCCGACTTGTGACTAATAAATAAACTCTAACTAACTTCAATAAGATCAGGTCTGAAATCTTGAGCTTGAAAGTGACAGAGGGCCAGGGGAATGGGAATTAAATATCCCACCAATTGGCCGATTAAGAGCCATGCGATGCAGCAAATTTTAAAGAAAGTTCCTTTCCTGCTTTCTATTTGCTCTTCCCAGGAGGAAGAAATGCAGAAACATTAAAACAGAAGAAACACAAAATTGCGAGTACTGTAAGTTTGAAGGGTGTGAGAAGCTCCAAATACAGATTTGGTCCATTTTAATTGGATCGTTCCAACCCAACCTCCTCCTCTTAAGAGTATTTGGAAGAACAAGCAGAAATCCAAACTTGCAATTCCCAAATTCTATCGTAAACACTTCACTCTCAATCCTAAAGACTCATTGATCCACTCTGCAGCTTCTTGGGCGACACGATGGCACAATGGTTAGCACTGCTGCCTCACAGCGCCAGGGACCCAGGTTCGATTCCCAGCTTGGGTAACTGTCTGTGCGGAGTCTGCATGTTCTCTCCCTGTCTGCGCAAGTTTCCTCCGGATGCTCCGGTTTCCTCCCACAGTCCAAAGGTGTGCTGGTTGGGTGGATTGGCCTTGCTAAATTGCCCTTTAGTGTCAGGGGGACTAGCTAGAGTAAATTCATTGGGTTGTGGGGATCGTGCCTGGGCGGCATTGTGGTCGGTGTTGACTTGATGGGCCGAATGGCCTCCTTCTGCACTGTAGGAGTCTATGATTTTTACAGAACATTTCGGATTGTGTGTTGGAAGAAGCAAAAACGCATAAGTATATTGAAAGGGGATCCAAGTGCATCGCACACAACATTTATTTGCTCGCGGATAGATGGTTTGGGAGAACACTACTCCTAAAATGTAAATTTTGGACAGTTTTCTAGCACTTTAAGTCAACAATGAATCAGTCAATCAATCTATTACCCCCAATGGCCCCACCTCCACACCCCAATCCTCCCAGGTAGCACCATCGTGAATAATAGAACGTGAACAAAATTAAACAGTTAAGATATTAAAGGCAATGCTTAATATTTCATTGCTCAATTAATTTAGGTTTTCAGAAACCAAAACTCGACTTTAGAAAAAAGGGAACAATTTAAAATGTCAGCCACAGTTCTTTTTCAAATATTCCAATTACAATTTTTAATTACATGTTGATATATTCAAATACATCAACTTAATCTTAAAGTTTAAAAATAGATCATTGAGCAGAAGCAATTTTTTTTTCCCAAAAAGTATTTTCTTTCCAATAGTTTCAACAGTTACTTGCTGACGAAAGGATGGAACACTATTTGCATCACTGGAGGCAGAGGGAGGAAGAGATTGGGATTTTCCTTCCTGTTCCTACTTCTTCAGGCAAGGTCACTATTCAGAGGGGGACTGTACCAGACATGTTGGCCAACTAGGAACTATTCATGGATATTTGCAGTCCCTCAAAACAGAGCGGTTAAGCCCTAGCCAGAGTCTACTGATCATAAGGCACAGGCATTGCTTCCAGCGACTTGACCTTTGGCCCTTGACAATGGGCGGGATTCGCTGGCCTCCATGTTCCACGTTTCCCTCAGTGGGATGCGGTACACTATTTCCAGTGGCAGCATCTTCTGGTCCCACCATTGTCAATGAGATTTCCCATTGATTCCACCCCATAGAATCCCTACAGTTCAGAAGGAGGCCATTCGGTCCATCGAGTCTGTACCGACCAACAATCCCACCCAGGCCCTATCCCTGTAACCCCCACGTATTTACCTTGCTAATCCCCTTGGCACTAAGAGGCAATTTAGCATGGACAATCCACCTAACCCGCACATTTTGGAGTGTGATAGGAAACCGGAGCACCCGGAGGAAACCCACGCAGACAGGGAGAGAATGTGCAAACTCCACACATATAGTCACCCGAGGCTGGAATTGAACCCGGGTCCCTGGCCCTGTGAGGCAGCAGTGCTAACCACTGTGCCACCGTGCCGCCCAGAGGTTCCTGCCAGCGTTAAATTCCAGTCTTCATCTTAAAATGATGGTTCCTACATCACAAACACTTGGGGCTCTATCGGAGGATTTACCCAACTGTTGCCCTCTGACACAGTGTTACAAATTACTATTATATTATATGCACTATACTATTATATACAAGTTACCATTATTGTCTGGCCGCCAAAGAACAGATTTGCCTAACCATCTCATCAATGTAACTCTCAAGCTGTTCCCCAAGCCTTACTAACAAACACAGCAGAGGGAGAAAAGCCCTTCAGAGAAAGCTTCACTTCCATTTGCCTCACCAAGTCCGTGAACCATCTAAAGGAGCAGCACATTGGAACAGTGCAAGATCTGCCTCAAGGAAATGTGCTGCCTCACTGCGCCAGGGACCCGGGTTCAATTCCGGCCTCGGGTCACTGTCTGTGTGGAGTTTGCATGTTCTGCCCGTGCTTCCTTGGGATTCCTCCGGTTTCCTCCCCACAGTCCAAAAATGTGCAGGTTAGTTTGATTGGCCATGCTAAATGGACCCTAGTGCCAGGGAGATTAGTAGGGTAAATACTTGGGATTACAGGGATAGGGCCTGGGTGGGATTGTTGTCGGTGCAGGCTCGATGGGCCAAATGGCCTCTTTCTGCACTGTGGGGATTCTATGATTCTATGAATTATTTTTTAAAGTGATGATCTTTGCATACGTCAATAATCGGGATGGAGAACTTTTCAATTCCGTTATCAGGCACCCTTGAGAAGAGAGTAATCGGCGCTGTTTTATCTATTCAGAAGTTTGCTGTTGCCATCAGTTCTGTACATGCAAGTCCCTGCAACCTACAATGACACAGCACTAGTGGCCATACTCGGGGAGACCAGATGCTGGGGAGATACAATAAAATATAAAACTAAGAAACTGGCTTTCCCAGCAGCCGCTCTTTGAAAATCCAGCAAATTTACAATAATGCCAGCTTCATGCGAAAAACAGGAGCTGGTGGAGCTGCATGTCCATTCAACTCAACATAAAGAAGATCCATCATCTCATCATTTACACATAGTTTTTTCTTGTTAAAATTGCACCAACAGGTGCCACGAGAGGTCGAGATATCTACCAAACCCGAGCGGGGAAGAAAGTTTAACCTTTAGACTGGAGAGCGGTAAATTAACCCTGTGCAAAGCACATTCCATATCATACAAACCACCACAATCACCCAAAGCTTCTGGACCTCCCTGTATAACCTGAACATCTCTATAATCCTTTCACCGATCCACACTGGTTTCTGTGCTGGACAAACACTAAACGCAACGCAGGCTTGTAAGTAATATCCAAGCAGTGTTCTCAACTTCTCATTTGCATGAATAGGAGCTTTCCTAAATTGCTCAGATACAATAGTATCTGACTGCATGAGCAAATCTTTTTTTTTGAAAGCAGGATCTGAGCTCTCATCAACTTAAATATGAGGTTGGGGTGAGGAAAAGGGTTATTGCGTGGTTACTTAAGGTCCGTAACTGGGGGCAAGGATGGGTTTCACCTCCGAGGCCTGCCAGCCTCAGGTTAAAATCACTACCAGGTCACGGCGGTGAGAACCCAAAGGGAATACCACCACCACCCCCCACCTCATCCCAACCCCACCCCGGTTTTTGAACCCGTGGAGTGGGTTGGGGGGCAGGGAAGACACTTAAGTGTCAGGGGGATTAGCAGGATAAATAGGTGGGGTTGCTGTCAGTGGGATGAATGGCCTCCTTCTGCACTGTAGGGATTCGATGATTCTATTACTTTTAGTCATAGAATCATAGCAGCACGGGGCGGCTCGGTGGCACAGTGGTTAGCACTGCTGCCTCACAGCACCAGGGCCCCAGGTTCAATTCCGGCCTCAGGTCAGTGTGTGTGGGGAGTCTGCACATTCCCCCTGTGTCTGCGTGGGTTTCCTCCGGGTGCTCCGGTTTCGTCCCACACTCTAAAGATGTGCAAATGCGGTGGATTGGCCATGCTAAATTACCCCTTAGTGTCAGGGGAGACGAATGGGGTAGATGCGTGGGGCTGCGGGGATGGAGTCTGGGTTGGATTGTTTTAGGTGCAGGCCAGATGGGCCAAAGGGCCTCCCTACAGAAACATGTAGAGTTTCTATCATTTTATGGGTTTTAGTCGTAGTGCAACTGTATGAGATGATTCAGCTTCACTATTACCTCGGAAGAGTCTCATCATCAACTCCTTTCTGGAGGGTAGTGGATGGTTTAACCACCATTTCCTTTCTCGTGTGGAGTTGGGGCAGAGTGCCATGTAGGAAATGCCAGTCACGCAAAGTCTACAGTGCCTGAGTAAAGTAATTCCATTGGAATAAATGTTAAGAGGTATACATACTGGGGGTGGTAGAATGGGAAGTCCTCGCACCCCAATGGCAGCATTTAACTCGCCCATGGTCACCTGCTTTGCACGTTCTATGGTCTGGATTACCTGTTGTTGATGCTGGAAAGATACCAAAAAACAAGGAAGTCTGGTAAAATTGTTTGGAATAAAGCAATTCATACTTGCATTCATAGTAACAGGGTTAAATCACCTTCAAGGACCAATAGTGCAGAGTGGACATTTACCACAATACAATAGATTATAAAATCAACATCCTCTTGGGGATTCCATGTCCTATCATTTAAACACAAGGGCCAGTTACCTTGGCAATACAACTATAGAAACACTTCATTGGTTGTAAAGCATTTTTCAATGTTCTGTGGCTGTGGAAGGCAACAAATAAATGTAAGCTTTTTTTGAAACCCAAGAGTGTGGTCGTGCTCTTCTCTTTACTGCTGTTGTTGTATACTACTGACGTAGAACTGTCAAACCACATAGGAGGATCCAGAAATCTTGATCACAAATATACAGAGATGAGGGTTATAACCTCAGGAGGCCCCTTGGCAATTTGGCTCAGGGTCCCTATTTGAAACCTTACACTGTATACTCCTTTCATTTTACTAACTCATAACATACGACCTTCTGAATCAGGAACTGATTGAACGCCAGGAACTGAGCACAAAAATCAAGGCTGACTGACAAAAAATCGAGTGCAATACTGAGGGAGTGCTGCCCTGTCGGAGGGGTTGTTTGTCAGATGAGATGTTAAACCAGCATCCCATTTCCTCCCTCAAGTAGGTGTAGGAGCACAGGAAGTAAGAACAGGAGGAGACCATTCGGCCCATGGAGCCTACTCCGCCATTTAATCATGGTTGATCTTGGGCTTCAACTCCATCCCCCCCCCCCAGACACTAAAAGAATCTGCCTATCCGAGCCTTCAAAATATTTAACGATGGAGCATCCACAATCCTCTGGGATTGAGAATTCCTAGGATTCGCAATCCTTTCGAGTGAAGAAATTTCTCTTCATTCAAGTTCCAAATGATTGGCCCAAAACACTGGGACACTCTCTCTTCCTCTCTCCCCCCCCCTCCATCCCCACTCCGTCCCATCTCCACTTTCCCCCCAAACCCCTGCCCACACGTGCCACCACTATACCCCTCCCCCCCCCAGCCTCCCGATGAAGGAGCAGCGCTCCAAAAGCTCATGGTACCAAATAAACCTGTTGGACTTTAATCTGGTGTTGTGAGACTTCTTACTGTTTGATAAGAGGAACCACCTACCCTATCCAAGCCCCCTTCAGATGTTACTATAGCACTAGTTCGAGGAGCAGTGGAGTTAGCCCTGGAGTCCTGGCCAATACTTATCCCTCAATCCTCCATTCAAAAACAGAGTTATTTACCATTGTCGCATTGTTGCCTCTGGAATATTGCTGCGAGTAGATTGGTCGCGGCTTTTCTGACATTGCAACAGTGACTACACTTCAGAAATTCTCGGCTGACTCTAAGGGGCTTTGGGACATTTGCGTGGCCATGAAAGGCATTATATAAAAGCAAGTTTAACTTTCTTTCGTGCGAGTATAGCTTTTGCAGTATGCAGAATTTTATCTATTCTATAAACTATAATAAAGTTTTAAATTTTTTTAAAGTTAAAGTTTATAAAGTTTAAAATAAACTTTAAAGAAACCTAATAAGCACAAACAAGGAGAGCAAAAAAACCTTAAACTTAATCTGCTACTTAAAAAAACATTACATTTCAAAGGTTTAAGGTTAAAAAAGAATTAACAAATTACATGAATTAAAAGTCACACTTACTTCCTGTGATAAGTAAGGAAGGAGCTGAGCGCAGATCACATTCAGTCTCTTCGCAATTTCTGTCTAGGAAGAAAAGGATTAGGTTTTAAACAAAAATATTCTAAAAACGGAGCTGCAAACGTGAATTCATGAAGTTAATGCAAGAACTGGATCGCCAACAGTCGGTTTTGCTCCAAAGGATTAGCAAGCACACTCCACATTAATGACTTGTGAGTTATTACAAATCTTGCACAGCAAGCTGTCAGTTTGCCAGTTCAGTATGTGACCCAACAGCTCCCACTCTGCAGAAATTGGCAACCCCTTGCTAATTAACTACCTTGGCGGCTCCCTTAGTATGTTGAGAACAAATGCGCTTTGAAACACAAGTAGGCTTACACTAACACTGCAATGAAGTTACTGTGAAAATCCCCGAGTCGCCACACTCTGGCGCCTGTTCGGGCGCACTGAGGGAGAATTTAGCACGGCCAATGGACCTAACCAGCACGTCTGTGGGAGGGAACCACAGCGCCCGGGGCAAAACTCACACAGACGTGGTGGGGAGTCCACACTACCACCTTCCCAACCCAGCTCCCACCTTCTCCCCACCCCGTTATAAAGAGAGGTTGGGGTGGGCACAGAAATCGGCAGCCCATCCACCATATTTAAATTGGTAATCAAGGGTCAATTAGGTTTGTTACCAAGCCAATTGACCCTGAGGATATGCTGCTCACAGACCATAACACATTTGACGTGGGCAGTCAGGCTGGAATGCCGGAATTATCCGGCCATTCACGCCCCACTGTCGCTGTAAGCGAGGATGGAGAATTTGGCGCTCAGCCAAATCTCTGTTCACAGCAGCAGGACCGGAGAATCTCGCCAGCATGAATGACTGGAAAATTTCGGCCAATATCTTCAAGGTGGGGGGGGAAGAAGGTGTTTTGTCTTCGGGGGCTGCCCTTTGCCAATCGGGAAATGCCTCCCCCCCACCCCCTCATAATCGAACACCCCACCTTCCTTCCTATCTTCCAACATCCTTAAAACTCACCACCCCCACCCTCAAGGGCCAAGACCCCGGATTAACCCGTCTCCGGGGATCCATGGATCCATTCTTTCTCCTCCTCTTGTTGAAGTCTCGGCAACGCCCACTAATGCGTGCTTGGGACTGATGGAGCTGCCGGCAAACCTGATTGGCTCCCGAGGGTGAGGCTTCCTCCCTTGTGTGGGGCAGAAGTTGCCCTTGGCCCTTGTCTAGCCTGCGGAAGGACAGGCTGACACGGAGCCAGTTGTCTCCACGTTGACTTTGCCTGCGGGTTGGGGGTGAGGAGGACGGGGTGGGGTGAGGTGGCAGCGACTCGGCTGCCCCCATTATATTCAGCCCTTTCTTTAACAAAACTAGTACAATTTGATTCGATTTATTATTGTCTCATGTATTGGGATACAGTGAAAAGTATTGTTTCTTGTGCGCTGTACACTCAAAGCATACCGTTCATAGAGAAGGAAAGGAGAGAATGTGGTGTTGCAGTCACAGCTAGGGGGTAGAGAAAGATCAGCTTAATCACTGCTGCTTCACAGCTCCAGGGACCTGGGTTCGATTCCCGGCTTGGGTCACTGTTTGTGTGGCGTTTGCACGTTCTCCTCGTGTCTGCGTGGGTTTCCTCCGGGTGCTCCGGTTTCCTCCCACAGTCCAAAGATGTGCGGGTTAGGTTGATTGGCCATGCTAAAATTGCCCCTTAGTGTACTGAGGTGTGCGGGTTCGAGGGATTAGCGGGTTAATATGTAGGGGTATGGGGGTACGGCCTGGGTGGGATTGTGGTTGGTGCAGACTCGATGGGCCAAATGGCCTCTTTCTGCTCTGTAGGGTTTCTATGATTTCTAATATATCTGAATTGTGGGCCCCTCCCTCAAGCATACTTAAGATTACCACAGTCCATGAAAGAAACCAGTCTGTGAAGTTTAAAGTTTATTTATTAATATCACGAGTAGGCTTACAGTAACACTGCAGTGAAGTTACTGTGAAAATCCCCTAGTCGCCACACTCTGGCGCTTGTTCGGGTACACTGGGAGAATTTAGCATGGCCAATGCACCTAACCAGCACGAAGGATAGCAAGAATAATCCAGGTAATTACAGGCCGGTGTGCCTTACGTCAGTGGTAGGGAAATTATTGGAGAGAATTCTTTGAGGCAGGATTTACTCCCAATTGAAAATAAGTGGACGTATTAGCGAGAGGCAACATGGTTTTGTGAAGGGGAGGTCATGTCTCACTAAATTGATTGAGATTTTTGAGAAAGTGATGAAGATGATTGATGAGGGTAAAGCAGTGGATGTTGTCTACATGGACTTCAGTAAGTCCTTTGACAAGGTCCTCATGGCAGGCTGGTGCAGAAGGTGAAGTCGCATGGGATCAGAGGTGAGCTGGCAAGGTGGATACAGAACTGGCTCGGTCAAAGAACAGTAAGAAGTTTAACAACACCAGGTTTACTGTGTTTACCCCAGTCCCACGCCGGCATCTCCACATCGGTCAAAGAAGACAGAGAGTAGCAGTGGAAGGGTGCGTTTCTGAATGGAGGACTGTGACAAGTGGTGTTCCTCAGGGATCAGAGCTGGGACCTTTGCTGTTTGTAATATATATATATATATATATAAATGATTTGGAAGAAAATGTAACTGGTTGATTAGTAAGTTTGTGGATGACACCAAGGTTGCTGTTTTGCGGATAGCGATGAGGGCCAAAGGATACAGCAGGATATAGATCAGTTGGAGACTTGGGCGGAGAGATGGCAGATGGAGTTCAATCCAAACAAATGTGAGGTAATGCATTTTGGAAGGTCTAATACAGAAAGGAAATATACAGTAAATGGCAGAACCCTTAAGAGTATTGCTAGGCAGAGGGATCTGGGTGTACAGGTACACAGGTCACTGAAAGTGTCTACGCAGGTGGAGAAGGTAGTCAAGAAGGCATACGGCATGCTTGCCTTCATCAGCCGGGGCACTGAGTTTAAAAATTGGCAAGTCATGTTGCAGCTTTATAGAACCTTAGTTCGGCCGCACTTGGAATATAGTGTTCAATTCTGGTCACCACACTATCAGAAAGATGTGGAGGCTTTGGAGAGGGTACAGAAAAGATTTACCAGGATGTTGCCTGGTATGGAGGGCATTAGCTATGAGGAGAGGTTGGAGAAACTTGATTTGTTCTCACTGGAACGACGGAGGTTGAGGGGCGACCTGATAGAAGTCTACAAGATTATGAGGGGCATGGACAGAGTGGATAGTCAGAAGCTTCTTCCCAGGGTGGATGCAGTGCCGGATTTAGGCATAAGCTAAACAAGCTACAGCTTAGGGCCTCACAATCCGCAGGGGCCTCACAAAATTTCAGAAGGTTTACAATGAAGAGAACATTTAAGAGCGGATACCAGAAAAGAAAAAGAAAGCACCAGCTTGAAGAGCAACTCAAAAAATTACCAAAATTACCAAAATCTATGAGAGAGATCAAGACAGCCAAATGATAAATCTGTAATCAGTAAATGCATTCATTTGAAAATAATTTGTATTTTTCACTTTCAATACCTTGCTATTAAATAATTAAAAGGCATAATTATGTTTTCAATTCTTTTGTGGCGACCCAAGGTCCTGTTTTGGTACGCACCTTTGTGAGACCTTTTGGTGTAACTTTTTAACAAGGGGCTTCCAAGCTTGATATAGCTTTGGGCCTCACCAAGTCTAAATCCGGCACTGGGTGGAAGAGTCAATTACTAGGGGGCATAGGTTTAAGATGCAAGGGGCAAGGTTTAAAGGAGATGTACGAGGCAGATTTTTTACACAGAGGGTGGTGGGTGTCTGGAACTCACTGCCGGGGGAGATAGTGGAAGCAGATACGATAGTGAGTTTTAAGGAGCGTCTGGACAAATACACGAAAAGGATGGGAATAGAGGGATATGGTCCCCGGAAGGGTAGGGGGTTTTAATTCAGTCGGGTAGTATGGTCGGTGCAGGCTTGGAGGGCCGAAGAGCCCGTTGCTGTGCTGGAATTTTCTTGGCTCTTTATCTTTTCGACTGTGGGAGGAAAACAGAGCACCCGGAGGAAACCCACGCAGACACGGGGAGAACGTGCAGACTCCACACAGACCCAAGCTGGGAATCGAACCCGGGGGTCTCTGGTGCTGCGAGGCAGCAGTGCTAACCGCAGTGTCACCGTGCCACAAAACCAAACGGTCTGGTTACAAAACTGCCTTCAGCTAGTGCTGTCTCTTGTCAGACCAGCTGCAAGCAGTGCCCTCCGATCACACACATTCAGCAGGGTATGGGTCAGCAGTCTCCGAGGTAGTGCCCAACTCGGAGGAGCTACCATCAAACTATCAGTAATGCTTCAATCCCTTCAGATGAAAAAAGGTAGATCTGTATTTAAGATCAGCGCTGCTTTTAAAAGAATACGAAAGACAGCCAAAGGGGGGATTGATTAAAACCCTGGCAACATTGGGAGCTCTAGTTTTTAATTAGGATTCAGCGCTGAAGAGTGAATGCAAAAATAGAGGAGACAGAGACAAGCCTCGGAGACAGTGTACATACTCCGGAATATTCCAGCCGCAGAAGCAGTCAGGCTGACAGACTCATCAAGCACACACAAAGCAGGGAAGATAAAAGTGACGCAATTTAATGTGACTTGCACTGGAAGGGAGTCAAAGAGAGAGCAAAAAATATCCTACAGAGCAAGCGTCACCAAAATAACATTTTCCCCACCCAGTCTGGTCCGATCACCACACACAAACGGGGAGAGAGAGAGAGAAAAAAAATCAGGAATTCAAATAACAAGGCTCGGGTTTAATACATTTAGTTAATTAAAATAAATGGTTGGGTACCTGCAGAAACAGTAAGAAGTTTAACAACACCAGGTTAAAGTCCAACAGGTTTATTTGGTAGCAAAAGCCACACAAGCTTTCGGAGCTCTGAGCCCCTTCTTCAGGTGAGTGGGAATTCTGTTCACAAACAGAACTTATAAGACACAGACTCAATTTACATGAATAATGGTTGGAATGCGAATACTTACAACTAATCCAGTCTTTAAGAAACAAAACAATGGGAGTGGAGAGAGCATCAAGACAGGCTAAAAAGATGTGTATTGTCTCCAGACAAGACAGCCAGTGAAACTCTGCAGGTCCACGCAACTGTGGGAGTTACAAATAGTGTGACATAAATTCTGATTCTAGGATCGCATGATAAAGACTCAGGAGGAAAAAAGCAGAAATATTTATGTGAAATAGTGTGACATAAACCCAATATCCCGGTTGAGGCCGTCCTTGTGTGTGCGGAACCTGGCTATCAGTTTCTGCTCCACGACTCTGCGCTGTCGTGTGTCGCGAAGGCCGCCTTGGAGAACGCTTACCCGAATATCAGAGGCCGAATGCCCGTGACCGCTGAAGTGCTCCCCAACAGGAAGAGAACAGTCTTGCCTGGTGATTGTCGAGCGGTGTTCATTCATCCGTTGTCGCAGCGTCTGCATAGTTTCCCCAATGTACCATGCCTCGGGACATCCTTTCTTGCAGCGTATCAGGTAGACAACGTTGGCCGAGTTGCAAGAGTATGTACCGTGTACCTGGTGGATGGTGTTCTCACGTGAGATGATGGCATCTGTGTCGATGATCCGGCACGTCTTGCAGAGGTTGCTGTGGCAGGGTTGTGTGGTGTCTTGGTCACTGTTCTCCTGAAGGCTGGGTAGTTTGCTGCGGACAATGGTCTGTTTGAGGTTGTGCGGTTGTTTGAAGGCAAGAAGTGGGGGTGTGGGGATGGCCTTGGCGAGATGTTCGTCTTCATCAATGACATGTTGAAGGCTCCGGAGGAGATGCCGTAGCTTCTCCGCTCCGGGGAAGTACTGGACAACGAAGGGTACTCTGTCCACTGTGTCCCGTGTTTGTCTTCTGAGGAGGTCGGTGCGGTTTTTCGCTGTGGCGCGTCGGAACTGTTGATCAATGAGTCTAGCGCCATATCCTGTTCTTATGAGGGCATCTTTCAGCGTCTGGAGGTGTCTGTTGCGATCCTCCTCATCCGAGCAGATCCTGTGTATACGGAGGGCTTGTCCGTAGGGGATGGCTTCTTTAACGTGTTTAGGGTGGAAGCTGGAGAAGTGGAGCATCGTGAGGTTATCCGTGGGCTTGCGGTACAGTGAGGTGCTGAGGTGACCGTCCTTAATGGAGATGCGCGTGTCCAAGAATGCAACCGATTCCGGAGAGTAGTCTATGGTGAGCCTGATGGTGGGATGGAACTTGTTGATGTCATCATAGAGTTGTTTCAGTGATTGTTCACCATGAGTCCAAAGGAAGAAAATGTCATCGATGTATCTAGTGTATAGCACCGGTTGAAGGTCCCGTGCGGTGAAGAAGTCTTGTTCGAACCTGTGCATGAAGATGTTGGCATATTGAGGTGCAAATTTGGTCCCCATGGCTGTTCCGTGTCTGTTCCAGACACACGGAACAGCCATGGGGACCAAATTTGCACCTCAATATGCCAACATCTTCATGCACAGGTTCGAACAAGACTTCTTCACCGCACGGGACCTTCAACCGGTGCTATACACTAGATACATCGATGACATTTTCTTCCTTTGGACTCATGGTGAACAATCACTGAAACAACTCTATGATGACATCAACAAGTTCCATCCCACCATCAGGCTCACCATAGACTACTCTCCGGAATCGGTTGCATTCTTGGACACGCGCATCTCCATTAAGGACGGTCACCTCAGCACCTCACTGTACCGCAAGCCCACGGATAACCTCACGATGCTCCACTTCTCCAGCTTCCACCCTAAACACGTTAAAGAAGCCATCCCCTACGGACAAGCCCTCCGTATACACAGGATCTGCTCGGATGAGGAGGATCGCAACAGACACCTCCAGACGCTGAAAGATGCCCTCATAAGAACAGGATATGGCGCTAGACTCATTGATCAACAGTTCCGACGCGCCACAGCGAAAAACCGCACCGACCTCCTCAGAAGACAAACACGGGACACAGTGGACAGAGTACCCTTCGTTGTCCAGTACTTCCCCGGAGCGGAGAAGCTACGGCATCTCCTCCGGAGCCTTCAACATGTCATTGATGAAGACGAACATCTCGCCAAGGCCATCCCCACACCCCCACTTCTTGCCTTCAAACAACCGCACAACCTCAAACAGACCATTGTCCGCAGCAAACTACCCAGCCTTCAGGAGAACAGTGACCAAGACACCACACAACCCTGCCACAGCAACCTCTGCAAGACGTGCCGGATCATCGACACAGATGCCATCATCTCACGTGAGAACACCATCCACCAGGTACACGGTACATACTCTTGCAACTCGGCCAACGTTGTCTACCTGATACGCTGCAAGAAAGGATGTCCCGAGGCATGGTACATTGGGGAAACTATGCAGACGCTGCGACAACGGATGAATGAACACCGCTCGACAATCACCAGGCAAGACTGTTCTCTTCCTGTTGGGGAGCACTTCAGCGGTCACGGGCATTCGGCCTCTGATATTCGGGTAAGCGTTCTCCAAGGCGGCCTTCGCGACACACGACAGCGCAGAGTCGTGGAGCAGAAACTGATAGCCAGGTTCCGCACACACAAGGACGGCCTCAACCGGGATATTGGGTTTATGTCACACTATTTCACATAAATATTTCTGCTTTTTTCCTCCTGAGTCTTTATCATGCGATCCTAGAATCAGAATTTATGTCACACTATTTGTAACTCCCACAGTTGCGTGGACCTGCAGAGTTTCACTGGCTGTCTTGTCTGGAGACAATACACATCTTTTTAGCCTGTCTTGATGCTCTCTCCACTCCCATTGTTTTGTTTCTTAAAGACTGGATTAGTTGTAAGTATTCGCATTCCAACCATTATTCATGTAAATTGAGTCTGTGTCTTATAAGTTCTGTTTGTGAACAGAATTCCCACTCACCTGAAGAAGGGGCTCAGAGCTCCGAAAGCTTGTGTGGCTTTTGCTACCAAATAAACCTGTTGGACTTTAACCTGGTGTTGTTAAACTTCTTACTGTGTTTACCCCAGTCCAACGCCGGCATCTCCACATCATGACTACCTGCAGAAAGCCATAGCCGTAAAGAATCTCGCACACGTACGCACACTCAGTAAACCTACTTTGAACAGACTGTATTCTCCATTGCAAACAGGCTGTCAGCAGGCCCATACAAAGATGGCCCTCGCTTGTGCCTACAGACCCCCGGGGCCATCAGCACTCACACTGAGCAGCCCGCAGAGGCAAATGGTAATTAAACAGCAGGCTCAAGCACAATACTGATATAATTTGCCCCTCTGCTGTGCATAGTAAGGGGGTCATGCAACACCTTTTAGGAGGTACAGATGCCTCCGTTAAATTCTTGCTACCTAACGAATTTCAGGGCCTGGCAGAATATAGATTAGCTTGTCATAGATAGTGACACTTCTCAAGTGAGATTTTAAAATGGGCTATGGGACGAAACCGGAACACCCGGAGGAAACCCACGGAGACACGGGGAGAATGTGCAAACTCCACACAGACAGTGATCCAAGCCAGGAATCGAACCCGGGTCCCTGGCGCTGTGAGGCAGCAGCGCTAACCACTGTGCCACCCTAGTATTTAGATATTCATTTGCGCTGCTGTAACCTCCAGGGTTATGGGCCAAGTGCTGGAAAATTGGGATTAGTGTAATCAGATCTTTGTTGACCAGCGTGGGCACGATGGGCCGAACAGCCTTCTTTTGCTCTGTAAGTGTCTATGAATCTCTGAATTCATGGTCTGGTTCGGAGTACGACGCTACATAAATGCAACTCTTCCAACTCCAACAATATCACTTCACTTTTAAAGCCAATTAAGTCAGGGGTCCATAAATACAAATTAGTTCAAAAATTAATAAATTATTCCCAACCTTAAAAACTCCTAAAAACAGGAGAGAAGTAGATGCCACTTCACACAATGACACAGAAGCACGGCGTACTTCAAGCAATTTACACCAAAATAAAATTGATGTTGTTAAAAACTGCATTTTTGTTTTTTTAAATTGCTTCATGCCACAACCAAATCCTCAGTGGTAGACAGGTCAACGTGACACTTAGCACATAAGTGAACAAAGCAAAATGGTTCTCAAGTACCAGCACAGCTCGAGTGTTGTTGGGTTTCACTGAGTCAGGGGACAAACGCAGACAAGTATCCTCCATGTACACCTCACAGAATCGATAGTAAACCAGCAACTAAACTCCCAGTGGAGCTGTTTCGAGAGACTCCCAGCACTGAGGCAAGATGCAAACATTCCTCGGTCTCTTGCCTCTTCATGCCTCCTCCAGACCTCAATCACCTCACACTGTTCTTTGGAATCGACAAAGGCTAGAGGGTGCTACAATCTCCCGGAATAAAGATGTGCGGGTTAGGTGGATTGGCAATGCTAAAATTGTCCTTCAAGTTTGGGGGGGGGGGGGTACTAGCAGAGCAAATACGTGGGGTTACACAGAAACACAGAATTTAGGAGCAGGAGGAGAGGGCATTTGGCCCTTCGAGCCTGCTCCGCTATTCATCACGATCATGGCTGATCGTCCAACTCAATAGCCTAATCCTGCTTTCTCCCCGTAACCTTTGATCCCATTCGCTCAAACTGCTATATCCAGCCGCCTCTTGAATACATTCAATGTTTTGGCATCAATTACTTCCTGTGGTAATGAATTCCACAGGCTCACCACTCTTTGAGTGAAGAAATGTCTCCTCATCTCCATCCTAAATGGTTGCCCCAAATCCTCAGACTGTGACCCCTGGTTCTGGACACCCCCACCATCGGGGAACATCCTCCCTGCACCTAGCCTGTTTAGTCCTGTTAGAATTTTATCTCTATGAGATCCCCCCCCTCATTTGTCTGAACTTCAGCAAAAACGATGCTAACCGAGTCAATCGCTCCTCATACATCAGTCCCGGAATCAGCCTGGTAAACCTTCGCTGCACTCCCTCGAGAGCAAGAACATCCTTCCTCAGAAAAGGGAGACCAAAACTGCACACAATACAGGCATAGGGCCTGGGTGGGAGTTGTTGTTGGTGGAGGCTGGATGGGCCGAACGGCTTCCTTCTACACTGTAAGGATTCTCTGAATATCTACTCTAAGCAGTGAGTTAAATTAGGAGATTAACTACCCTACCCACACGGTGACAGAAGCTCCTATTCACTACCTCCACGCAGCTCAACATGTGTGCAACTGTATCCATCTCAGCTTAGATGGGAAACTGTCTCCTGTCACACAATCATCTGACTGGCTCAAGCTCTGTATCAAAAAAAGCAACAAATTCACAACTGAACAGGTGAAGGAATGTACCAGTTAGTAAATCACTCGCAGGAATTAAAGGATCAAAATCATCTCTTTTGTAAAAAAAAAGGACAAACCAAAAATGGGTCGTCAGCAACACAACCAATGAAAGAACAAACCTCCATTGGAAACAAACTCCTGAATTTCCTCTGTGGCTATATGGTCCCTCCCCATTTTCACACCAGTCGGAAAAAAATGCAACTTCTAACCCACCCTCAGCAACATCACTTTTTTATTCATTTGTGGGACATGGGCATCGCTGACTGGCTAGCATTCATTGCCCATCCCTAGTTGCCCTTGGAGGGCAGTTGAGAGTCAACCACATTGCTGTGGCTCTGGAGTGACACGTAGGCCAGGCCGGGTAAGGACGGCAGATTTCCTTCCCTAAAGGACATCAGTGAACCAGATGGGTTTTTCCTGACAATGGTTTCATGGTCATTAGTAGACCCAGATTTCTTTTAAAATATATATTGAATTCAAATTTCACCATCTGCCATGGTGGGATTTGAACCTGGGTGCTCAGAACATTAGCAGAGTTTCTGCATCAATAGTCTAGCGATACCACCACCAGGCCATCGCCTTCCCTTATCCTCCCCTGTTTTCTATGCGCCTATTGACATACAGTGCCTAAAGAACTACGAGGTAGGCTTGGTAAATTGAACACTGGGGAGCTCTTTATTGTAGGTGTGCACTGTTCTACAGTTCAGATCTAAGACTGCATGACCGGGTGCCACACTGGGGGATGCTAATCCTCCAGCGTCAGCTGATCCCGCACTCAGGTGCAGTACATTATATACATATATTACAACCACAAAGTATTGAGTCGCAGTTCCAGCAGAAAGCCAAAATGGAGAAAAGGGTCAGGCATTTTGTTATGAAGACCTGACGTCTCACTGAACTGAGAAATGTAAAGAACCGGCCTGGTATTCCCCACTGACAGGGATTGAACGATGGCCACAAGCTAGCTGGACAGGCAGCAGGGCAAGATGCTCTGGCCTTCCCTCAGCGTTCGCGCCGTTCACTGGCGGCGGGATTCTCTGGTCCCACTGTTGTCAATGGGAATTCGCATTGAAGCCACCCCACGCCACCAGGAAACTGGCCGCAGGGGTGTGCCGCCAATGGGACCAATGAATCCCGTCAGCTTGAACAGCCAGAGAATTCTGGCCATAGATATGTTCGAGAGCCTAGACTATCAGCAACAAATAAAGGGCAAGAATCCTATCAAACAAGTTCCATCTACTCAAATACAATGTGGACTTATAAGTTTTTTCTTCTGTATGGGAGTGCTGCTGGGAAAATTTCCAACTCCGCAAACCCGACTCGGGAGAAAGTGCCCAGTGTGTGAATTTTCGTTCTCGGGGGTGGGGGAGGGGAGATTGCCAGGTGGAAGGACAGGCTGTGTGAAAGGCCCGCATTAGTGTTCTGAGATGGACATAACAGAAAAAACAGCCCTCACAACACCCCTTAAACACACACCATCCCTGCCACCTTTGCCACCGTCAACGGCCCCTCAGAAGTTCCTTGCCAAACCATGCACCTCCACCCACTCCCACAGCACCTCATACCCTCTATGTCAACCAATGCCCTTTGACCAAACTCCATGAGTCTTTATAGTTCCTATATCAACTCCCTATCCACTACCCTTACACCCTCCATGCCAACTCACCCAGTATCCACCATGGGCAGACCACAGGGCGCACGGTGAGATTAAACAAAATAATGTTCTGAGCGTCTATTGATTATCTCATTATGTAAAAAAACTGATAAAAACCTATATACTCCATTTAAATTTGTTTACTTAATCCCTTATAAAAACAAACTTTCCTTCAGTACTTAATCCCTTATAAAAGCTAAGCATTTGTATTCATAGTCCTATTTCAAAGACTTTATAACACTCGGGGCTGTCAATCAAACTGAACTGATGGCACTTTCCACTGGTGTGTGAGATGACAGGTTGTGAAGTCAGTCATATGGCACAACTACTGTAATAATAACCTTCAGGCTTACCCACTGACAGAGCGAAATAGGAAGCACTGATTTTTAAACTGCAGACTAATAAAAATATTTTAAGAGAATTCTACAGTGCAGAAGAGGCCCTTCAGCCCATCGAGTCTGCACCGATGCATGAAATGCCCTGACCTGCCCACCTAATCCCATTTGCCAGCATTTGGCCCATAGCTTTGTATGTTATGGTGTGCCAAGTACTCATCTCGGTACTTTTTAAGGATGTGAGGCATCTCGTCTCCACCAGTTTCTCAGGCAGCGCATTCCAGACCGTAACCACCCTCTGACTAAATTTTTTTTTCCTCAAATCCCTTCTCTTAATCCCTACACTGAACCACAACACAACAGAATCATAGAACCCCTACAGGGCAGAAGGAGGTAACTCGGCCCATCGAGCCTGCGCCGACAACAATCCCACCCAGGCCCTATCCCCTTAACTCCATGTATTTACCCTAGCTAATCCCCCTGACACTAAAGGGCAATTTATCATGGCCAATCAACCTAACCCACACATCTTTGGACTGTGGGAGGAAACCGGAGCACCCGGAAGAACCCACGCAGACCTGGGGAGAATGTGCAAACTCCACACAAACATCAACCCAAGGCCTGAATTGAATCCGGGTCCCTGGCGCTGTGAGGCAGCAGTGCTAACCACTGTGCCACCCAAGGGCCTGGAGCCTTAACGCATTTCACCCGAGTGGTCACCTTGCATGCACGAGCTTACACTGCAAATGTTAGAACAACTCGTTAGCATTTGACAATTGTCAGATTCAACCTCAAAGAAGCCATGTTTCCACAGATACAGGTTCAAGGATTGCTGGATAATGACCAGACACACAATCGCAACTTCTGAAAATACTACACCACTGAGATCTGTTAATTAAACTTTAGGCCAAGGATTGAGCATGGCACATCTGTCTATACATTTCACAGCACCTGGAGCAGTGCATTTACAAGCGAGGCCAATGCGAATGGTTTCTGCATATTTGGTAATTATGGAACTCAAACATACTATGGAATCCAAGATATAACAGTGCCCAGAACGAGAATGAAAAGGCTCCGTATAAATAGCTATGTAATTATTTGTAAACCTTTTGCCTTCATTTGATTCTGGGATCTTCTAAGAGCAACCTACATGATTTCTCCCATGACAGGACCGTGATGCCACGGACAACTTCACATCAAGCACAACAGAAGTATCGAACGTTGTCCTCCAAATGAGAGTTGAGGCTGGGAGGGGTCAAATTATAGTCAGTGGTATTGATGGATTTTGGAACCAAGCCAGTGCAATGGTGTTGGAAAAAAGCATCAGCCACAAGTGAATGGCAGAAAAGGTTCGCGGGTTCAAAAGGCCTACTCCTATGTGACAGATTACGAAACGGAGGAAAAACTGGGGGTGGAATTTTACTGGTGCCAGTGAAGTTGATGGGGAAGAGTGTAAAATGCAGCGAACCCGTTCAAAAGTCTTCGTCAGGACTAGAAAATCCCACTGGCGAGAGAGGGGCTGGAAAATTCCACCCCTGGGTCGTCATTACAGTTGTCTCAGGATGGACTGTTCTGTAGCACAGTGTCATCAAAATTAATTCATCGTCAGTAACCATTCGCGGAGCGTGCGAGAACGTGCATGTGCGACTGTGTGACTGAGAGAGAGCACACGAGTGTGGGGGCGCGAGTGTGAGCCTGCGAGCGTGGGGGCGCGAGCGTGGGCGTGCAGGGCTTGTTGCTGGATGTGGGACAGAGAG
Source organism: Mustelus asterias (assembly GCF_964213995.1). Taxonomy (NCBI): domain Eukaryota; kingdom Metazoa; phylum Chordata; class Chondrichthyes; order Carcharhiniformes; family Triakidae; genus Mustelus; species Mustelus asterias. The sequence goes on from NC_135826.1 coordinate 21,509,914, forward strand.
AGAGAGCGAGAGAGAGCACAAGAGAGGGAGAGAGGAGGTAGAACAGTTTACGCTGGGTCTTTGAATGTTCTCCTGCATTGAAAATAAATTGCGACATTAATGCATATTTGTGCTGGCGGATCCGGTTATGTAGGATTCTCTCGTGACAGTAAAGGGTTAAGTAGCATATACATGTGGGATGCTGCCAGGAAGACAGTTTGCCAACACCTCTGAATTTAAAGCTTCCGCACACTGAAGAGATAATTCAGGAGTTGGCAGCATTTAACAAGGCGTTATTTACAGTCCCCAAGGACTGACTATGATGGATTTCCTACATTTGTCCTGTGCAAGGCAGCAGCACTTTCGGGCCACAGTTCCTGCTGCACTTACACTCATTAATAAATCATTTACAGGCTATTTGCGCTCACCATGGGAAATCAAAAATTCTCTACAATATCACAAATGGATTATTTGCAAGCTAATTTGTCTTTATTATTTTTGCAGTCAGGCAGACAGTTAAATGGTTTTTGCATTAACACAATCTTAAAGCACCGAGGCCAAAATAAAAAATGATCCAAAAAAAAAAAGAGATTTTCCCCTCTGAAAGGGAGGAAAACAGCATGTTTTTGGCCGCGAGCGTTCATGACAAATCAACCGTCAGGAGTTTGAACTCTGCCTCTCCTTTCCGAAAACAAAACCAAAACAAATTCACCCTCCACCCCATCAAGACACAGTTCTATTCTTGCAACCTCGTTGTAGCCGGGTCTTGGGACAGCCGTAACATTGCTGGACTCCAGCAGGGCTAAGCTTGTAGCTGTCTCATGACTAACAAATGTATTGGCCAGCTCACATTGAAATACTTCGCAAACGGAATCACTGCTGTTATGTGGGAAAGGCAGCCAATTAGCGCACAGAAAGCCCTCACAAAAGAGTCGTGGGACTAGAATCATAGAATCCCTACATTACAGAAGAATGCCATTCGGCCCATCGAGTCTGCACCGACCACAATCCCATCCAGGCCCTATTCCCGTAACCCCACATATTTACCCTGCTCATCCCCCTGACACTAAGGGTCAATTTAGCATGGCCAATCAACCTAACCCACACATCTTTGGAGTGTGGGAGAAAACCGGGGCACCCGGAGGAAACCCCTGCAGACACGGGGAGAAGGTGCAAAATCTACACAGACAGTGACCCGAGGCCAAAATTGAACCCGGCCCCCTGGAGCTGTGAGGCAGCAGTGCTAACTACTGTGCCACCGTGCCGACTAATGACCAGCCAAATCAGTTTGTACAGTGGGGCGGCACGGTGGCACAGTTGTTAGCACTGCTGCCTCACAGCTCCAGGGGGCCGGGTTCAATTCCGACCTTGGATGACTGTCTGTGTGGCGTTTGCGCGTTCTCCCAGTGTCTGCGTGGGTTTATTTCGGGTGCCCTGGTTTCCTCCCACAGTCCAAAGATGTGCAGGTTAGATGAATTGGCCAAGCTTAGTGCTCAAAAAAGTGTGGGCCCCTTAGTGTTCAAAAATGTGTTGGTTAGATAGATAGCAAATAGGTGGGGTTGAGGATACGGCAGAGGAGGGGATCTGGGTAAGGTACCATGTCAGTGAGTAGTACTCATACAATCCCTACAGTGCAGAATAGTCCATTCGACCCAGCGAGTTCGCACTAACTCTCTGACAGAGTATCATTACCAGGCCCTCTCCCAGGCCTTATTCCTGTAACCCTACGCATTTACCATGGCTAACCTATCCAACCTACACATTTTGGGACACTAAGTGGCAGATTAGCACAGTCAATTCACCTAACCTGCACATCTTTGGACTGTGGGAAGAAAGCGGAGGAAAGTGAACACACAGACACAAGCGCACGGGCACGCGAACACGCACACAGAGTTACCCAAGGCTGGAATTGAACGTGGGTCCCTGGAGCCAAGAGGCAGCAGTACTAACTACAGTGCCACCCTGTGCAGACTCGATGGGCTGAATGGCCTTTCCTGCACTGTAGGAATTCTATGATACGAATGTTGATTGAAGGAGAAATATTGGCCAGGACATGAGGAATAATCATAGAATCCCTACAGTGCAGAAGGAGACCATTCGGCCCATCGAGCCAGCATCAACAATGATCCCACCCAGGCCCTATCCCTGTAACCCCATATATTTAGCCTGCTAATACCCCTGACACTAATGGACAATTTAGCATGGCCAATCCACCTAACACCTTTGGACTGTGGGAGGAAACCCACGCAGACATAGGAAGAACATGCAAACTCCACACAGACAGTCACCCAAGCCGGGAATCGAACCGGGGTCCCTGGCGCTGTGAGGTGGCAGTGCTAACCATTGTGCTACCTGAATGCTTGTCTGGAAAGGTGGCACCTCTAACAGTGCAGCATTCACTCACGCTGTCCTAGAGTCGAGGTTTTTGTGTTCAATTCCACGGGGTGGGACTTAAACCCACAATCTTGGGACTCAGACGGGAGTGTGTTAACCACTCGGCCACAGATAACACAGAAGGCACTGGGCTCTTCAATTCTTAGGGTTGTTCATACTCTGCAGTTGGCTTGAGGGTGATTTGCCTGCCTGCAGTTGGCTATATTCACGGACTGTAATAATGCTTGCGATCATTGACACAGGCTGGGAGCCTCAATGTGGTTAGAATCTCGAGATTAAATACAGACATAACTGGTTAAGATTTAACGCAACTCCCAATTACCTAGTTAAAACAACAAATAGTTTATGCAAGTTGACAAGAGAGTCACCACTTCCTTTGGGGGAAGGAGGTGCGGGCAGGGGACGGAGGGGGCATGGAGAGCCACCCTGAATTATTCATCGTGTACACGTAAGCAGAATCTCCAGCATTAATAGGAGTGTCCAAAGACACACAGGGGAACTCTGCAACAGCCAATCGCCACCTACAAAGGGTTGTGAACGCAGCCCAGTTCCATCACGCAAACCAGCTTCCCATCTATTGACTCTGTCTACACTTCCTGCTGCCTCGGAAAAGCAGCCAGAATAATTAAGGATCCCACGCGCCCCGGACATACTCTCTTCCACCTTCTTCCGTCAGGAAAAAGATACAAAAGTCAGAGAACATGCACCAACCGACTCAAGAACAGCTTCTTCCCTGCTGCCATCAGACTTTTGAATGGACCTACCTCATATTAAGTAGATTTTTATCTTCACCCCATCTGTAATTGCAACAACTCCTGCACCCTCACCTTTCCTTCTCCCCTATGTACTCTATGTATAGTAAGAAGTCCTGATGTGGAGATGCCGGCGTTGGACTGGGGTAAACACAGTAAGAAGTTTAACAACACCAGGTTAAAGTCCAACAGGTTTATTTGGTAGCTAAAGCCACACAAGCTTTCGGAGCTCCGTCCAACAGGTTTATCTGGAATCACGAGCTTTCGGAGCGCTGCTCCTTCATCAGGCGAGTGGAGAGTAGTGCTGTTTGTGAACCCACCTCTCCACTCACCTGATGAAGGAGCGGCGCTCCGAAAGCTCGTGATTCCAAATAAACCCATTGGACTTTAACCTGGTGTTGTGAGACTTCTTACTGTGCCCCACCCCTGTCCAATGCCGGCATCTCCACATCATACTCTATGTACGGTATTCTTTGGTCTGTACAGCGCGCAAGAAACAATACTTTTCACTGCATCCCAATACATGTGACAACAATAAATCAAATCGAGCATGCACCATTTTGCAGCAAGTCAGGGGAACAAGAGGGGGTTAATCATCTCCCAGACAAAATGACACCAGTACTGTGCCAATTATGCTGCTGCTGCAAAGGTTTGGGGGGGGTGGGGGGGGGGAAGAGAGAGGGAGAGAGAAAGGGGAAGAGGGAGAAATGGAAATTTGGTGAGAACGCAAAGTCTTTCCAGACATCACATACACAAAAACCAGACAGGTAGCAACCCCATGCGCAAGGAATGTGACCTGCACCAGTGGGGCATAACATACACTTCAAAGATCGGGACGAAAGAGGGGGTGGACGGAAAAGAAAAAGAGTTCAGCAAGCACTTGCCACCACGCTGCTAATTAGCTGCTTAGCGACCAATTAACACCGACAGGATCAGGCAGAGTATCTTTCAATATCATTTATGAGCTGTCTAACTGGGTAAAAGCTTCTCCAGGTTTGGTTATTTTAGACACGGATGTGCGACAAAGCTCCCGCGCCGTGTTTTATATCACACTTCATCACTGTCACCCAGCACACATCTCACAGCCGATGCAAGGTGGTTGCTATGTAGGCCGGGTTGCCAACCTGGACTGGAGCGGTTCCAGGAGACGGCGGCGGGAGTGGTTTCGGGGGGGCGGGGGGGGGCAGGGTGGTTTTGGAAAAGCAACCCTTCAAAATTGGCAGATAACCCACTTGATTGAAAAACAAGTTTGGCATCCACTCAACAGAATGAACTTGCAGCCTGTTAGATTCCGAAAGCAGAGAGAACAATGACTGTTCACCACATCAAACAGACGTAACTATTCATTACGGAAACTCTGTCGAGGTACACTGTCCTTTTCATTTCTATTCCACACTCAAAGTCGACATCACTCATCACCTCGGCTACTTTTATTTTTTTTTAAATGAAAACGATCAATTTTCTTTCACTTTGTCCTTCACGTCTGCACATTAACCATCCTCAATGAAGTCAAAGCTCGTTTAAAAAAGGTGCCCATCTTGAACATATCTAACGAACTGGCCCCAGCAGCTCTTTGTGGTAGAGAATTCCACAGGTTCACAACTCTCTGAGTGAAGAGGTTCTTCCTCATCTCAATCCTGAATGGCTTACCCCTGATTCTTACACTGTGACTCCTAGTTCTGAACTTACCCAACATCGGAAACATTTTTCCCGCATCGAGCCTGTCCAGTCCCATCAGGATTTTATTTGTTTCTGTGAGATCCTCTACAGAGAAGGCTGGAAATACAATTCCTCGTTTAACACTGTTTGCTTTAACGATGGCAAGTTCATGGAGCTTGTAATCGTGTGGATCGTCTGAAATTAATTTGTGGTTAGCGCTGTTGCCTCACTGCGCCAGGGACCCGGGTTCAAATCCGGCCTCGGCTCACTGTGTGGGTAGAGTTTGCACGTTCTCCCCGTGTCTGCATGGGTTTCCTCCGGGTGCTCTGGTTTCCTCCCACAGTCCGAAAGACGTGTTGGTTAGGTGCATTGGCCGTGCTAAATTCTCCTTTAGTGTATCCGAACAGGCGCCGGAGTGTGGCAACTAGGGGATTCACACAGTGACTTCATTGCAGTGTTAATGTAAGCCTAGTTGTGACACTACTAAATAAACTGAATGTTGTTTTCCCATGTGACACGATTGCCGCCATTTTGGTGGAACCTTTTCCTTGCTCTCCCACTACCGTCTTCCCTGTTCCCCCACCCACTCTCTTCCCCGCTCCCGTTCCTCTGCCCGCTTGTCCCAGCTCCCCCACCCCCCCTCCTTCCCTCTCTAGAACCTCCTGCTTCCTGCATCACCCTCTCCCCACTTCCCTGCTCTGGACCTGTGTTCCCATTCAAGATCCAGATCCCAATCGGAGCCCCGATTTAGTGGAAGTGCGAGTCCCGGTGATGCAGTGCGACGGTCCAGAGCTATTTGTGTGGACCTCGCTCCTCTTCTCTCCAGCGCTCGCTCGCAGAGAGGGGGGGTCAGGAGAGGGAAGCAGTGAGTGGGAGCATTTAAAAAAAACATGGATTGTAGCATCATGATTTTCAGGAATGCGACCACAAGTGAGGACTTGGGTGTACACAACATCCGTACTGGGAAAACAGCATTCCAATCTCCCGGAACGTTTTCTTTGCCCACCATGCAGATTGATGCCGATCCCATTCAGCATCTAGCCATTCCGGGAGAGTTGGCAACCCTATCATATAGCCAAGCTTGGACCACGCCAAGTACTGGGCACCCGCAATGGTAGACTGTCACGCCTAAATGCAAGTTTTTCCATCCAAGTTGCCCTTGTTGAATTAAGTGTCACTAATCCTCAACTACCACTCCCCTGGGTCTCCAGTGTCAATTAGACCTGAACTGGCAGTGGCCAAATGTCTTGGAGATTGAAATCTAGGAGAGTCACAGACTGCCACACTTAGAATAGAATAAAATCACTACAGTGCAGTACACGGTCATTCGGCCCATCGAGTCTGCACCGACACTCTTACAGAGTATCTTCCCCACCCTATTCCCATAACCCCATACATTTACTATGGCTAATCCATCTAACCTACACATCCTTGGACACTAAAGAGGCAATTTAGCATGGGCAATCCACCTAACCTGCACATCTTTGGAGTGTGGGAGGAAACCAGAGCACCTGGAGGAAACCCACGCAGACACAGGGAGAACATGAAAACCTCACACACCAAAGGCCAGAATCGAACCCGGGTCCCGGGCGCGCTGTGAGGCAGCAGTGCTAACCACTGTGCCCTCCCGAGTTGTCTGAAATTAAGAAAAACATAGGGATAGCACAAATGGCAGCAAGAACAAAACCCAAAGCTAAGTAGGCTCAGAACGCAGCAAGTAACAAATCTCAGCACAATCCCCCACCACCGATGCCACACTTATGCGCAAATCAGGGAAGCCAGCCAGAAAAATACAGGGAGGTTGGGGAAACATATGGTGCATAGGAAGTCTGGTGGTAACAGGAGAGCGCTGAATCTTTCTGAATGTAAACAGCTGAGAAATATGCAACGCTGCTTCAGGACTAGAGTCGCCTGGGTAGAAAGTCAACTGTCTACTCAAGCACAAGACCATAATGCAAACTCAGGGGAAGAAAACAATTCTGTATTTGATTTGAAGCAGTGTCGTTATTTGTACAACCTGGAGGGGCTGTACTGTCCACGGAAGATGCTTTATACCGGGGGATGCTGGTTGTAAGAAATAATAATAGAATACATTTGCAAATCAATTGATTTCAGCACAGTAAACAGAGTCATCGTGTTACTCTGAAGGCTGTTGCTCTCTTTGCCAGGCGGCAATGCTTCTTTTCAGTATCGTCAAGCCAAAAAACAAAGCACAAATAACCTGTCTGATCCGTCAGTGTGACCCGACTGGTGTGGCTCCGATGTAGTCTTAACGAAAGGATAATCACAGAATCCCGACAGTGCGGAAAGAGACCATTCAGCCCATCGAGCCAGCACCGACAACAATCCAACCCAGGCCCTATCCACATAACCCCACATCTTCACCCTGCTAATCTCCCTGACACAGTAAGAAGTTTAACAACACCAGGTTAAAGTCCAACAGGTGTTGTTAAACTTCTTACTGTGTTTACCCCAGTCCAACACCGGCATCTCCACATCAATCTCCCTGACACCAAGGGGCAACTTACCATGGCCAATCCAACTAACTGGCACATCTTTTTGATTTGATTTATTATTGTCACATGTATCAGCATACAGTGAAAAGTAGTGATTCTTGCACGCTATGCAGACAAAGCATACCGTACATAGAGAAGGAAAGGAGTACAGAATGTCATAGCTAGGGTGTAGAGAAAGATCAACTTAATGCAAGGTAAGTCCATTCAAAAGTCTGATGGCAGCAGGGAAGAAGCTGTTCTTGAGTCGGTTGGTACGTGACCTCAGACTTGTGTATCTTTTTCCCGACGGAAGAAGGTGGAAGAGAGAATGTCCGGGGTCTTTGGACTGTGGGAGGATATCAGAGCACTTGGAAGAAACCCACACAGACATGGGGAGAACGTGCAAACTCCACACAGACAGTTAACGGAGTCCAGAATTGAATCCGGGTCCCTGCCACTGAGGCAGCAGTACGAACCACTGTGCCAATTAGTATTTTTCTTACCAGCTTGTTCGGCACGCTGACCAATGTATTGCCCATCCCAACTTGCCCAGACAGAGGTGGTGCAGGGCTTACCTCTTGAACTCTGCTGCACTCCTTTGTGGTGTTGGTTCCCCTCACCCCCCAACAAAGGTATCAGGGTGGGAATTCAAACAATCTGAACCAGTGACAGCGAAAGAACAGAGAAATATCCAGGTTAGATTGGAGTGCGATGTGTTGGGGGAGGAGGGGGGAAGTGGCAGTCAGAGAGACGGCAATGTTTCCATAGGAAAACACTCAACCTTCACACAGGAGCAACCCAACTAATCCCTTTCCCATTAACTGGGAGCCTGAGCTTCTACAGCTTCTTTCTGCTGTTTTATCGCTTTGTTTCCAGTTGGCTGGTTAGTCCATTTAGAAAAGTTAATAAACTATTAAACAGGGATGAAGATCCACTTTCGCAGACTAAATGGAGAGCACTGCATGCTGACTGGATACGCACATTTATTTTTAATTCTCTTCAAAAGTAAGCAACGCTAAGTGCTGGGAAATGGTACTCCTCATTACAGTTCTTGCAGTCAGCGTGAAGCACTGCTAGCTCAGGTGTAGCTCAGCTAAACGCAGGCTTACCGATGTGTCTGGGACACAAACCCCCTCCCAAAAAAGCCCTACACAACCCCCCTTCCCAAAAGAACCCTACACAACCTCCCTCCCAAAACAGCCCTACACAACCCCACTCCCAAAAAAGCCCTACACAACCCCCCTTCCCAAAAGAACCCTACACAACCTCCCTCCCAAAACAGCCCTACACAACCCCACTCCCAAAAAAACCCTACACAACCCCCCTTCCCAAGAAAACCCAACACAACCCCCCTCCCAAAAAAACCCTACACAACCCCCCTCCCAAAAAACCCTACACAACCCCCCTCCCAAAAAAACCCAACACAACCCCCCTCCCAAAAAACCCTACACAACCCCCCTTCCCAAAAAAAACCAACACAATCCCCCTTCCCAAAAAAACCCAACACAACCCCCCTCCCAAAAAACCCTACACAACCCCCCTTCCCAAAAAAACCCTACACAACCCCCCTCCCAAAAAACCCTACACAACCCCCTCCAACAAATCCTACACAACCCCCCTCCCAAAAAACCCTACACAACCCCCTCCAACAAATCCTACACAACCCCCCTCCCAAAAGAAGCACTACACTACCGCTCTTCCCAAAAAACCCGACACATCCCCCCACCAAAAAAACTAAACACAACCCCCCTTCCCAAACAACCCTACACAACTCCCTTCCCAAAAAACCCGACACAATCCCCCTCCAAAACAAACCCTACACAACCCCCCCTCCCAAAAGAAACCCTACACAACCCCCCTCCCAAAAGAAACCCTACACAACCCCTCTCCCAAATAACCCTACACAACCCCCCTCCCAAAAGAAACCCTACACAACCCCCCTCCCAAAAAACCCTACACGACCCCCTTCCCAAAAAACCCAACACAACCCCCTCCCAAAAGAAACCCTACACAACCCCTGTTCCCAAGAAAACCCTACACAACCCCCCTCCCAAAAGAAACCCTACACAACCCTCCTTCCAAAAAACCCTACACAACCGACCTCCAAAAATGCCAACACAACCCCCTTCCCAAAAACCCCAAAACAACCCCCACTCCCAAAAAACCCGACACAACCCCCCTCCCAAAAAACCCTACACAACCCCCCTCTCAAAAAACCCGACACAACCCCCTCCCAAAAAACCCTACACAACAACCCCCCCCCAAAAAACCCTACACAACCCTCCTTCCCAAAAAACCCTACACGATCCCCCCTCCCAAAAAGCCCTACACAACCCCCCTCCCAAAAAAACCCTATACAATCCCCCTCCCAAAAATCCCTACACAACCCCCCTCCCAAAAAAGACCTACACAACCCCTCCTCCAAAAAAAACCCCTACACAACCAGGGGAGGTGATGGCCTAGTGATATTATCGCTAGATTGTTAATCTAGAAAATATGTTATTGTTCTGGGGACCCGGGGTAGAATTTGAATTCAGTAAAAAAATTATGAAAGATTAAAAGTCTACTGCTGACCATAGAGCCATTGTCGATTGTCGGGAAAACCCATCTGGTTCACTAATGTTCTTTAGGGAAGGAAATCTGCCATCTTTACCTGGTCTGGCCTACATGTGACTCCAGATCCACAGCAATGTGATTGCCTCTCAACTGCCCTCCAAGGGCAACTAGGAATGGGCAATAAATGCTGGCTAGCCAGCGATACCCATGTCCTACAAATGATTTTTAAAAACCCTCCCAAAAAACCTACACAACCCCCCACACCCCCCCAAAAAACCTACACAACCCCCCACTCCCCCCCCAAAAAAACCTACACAGCCCCCCACTCCCCCCCCAAAAAACCTACACAGCCCCCCACTCCCCCCCCCAAAAAAACCTACACAGCCCCCCACTCCCCCCCCCAAAAAACCTACACAACCCCCCACTCCCCCCCCCAAAAAAAACCTACACAAACCCCCACCCCCAAAAAAAACCCTACACAAACCCCCCTCCCAAAAATCCTCAACAATCATTAGAGGTTACAAAGAGAGCATCAAGATATTCACGGACTGACTACAATGAGCTGGAATCATTCTAATTGCTTTGTGAAGTTACTAATGGACTGTATAATATTGCATAAACCCATTTAATTCTACACAGTAAGGATCTGCCATATTAACTCGACAACATTCTGGCCACCATTCAGACAGACAGTTAAAGACAAGTTCCTTCACCAATACACTTGAGTTTTACCTGGAGAAGGGCCAAGTTGCTGCAAGGCTGTTACGAACCACAGCTGAATTAATTTGGCAGTTTTCACCTTGGTTCCTTTCGGCCTGGGTAGAGGTTGCTTCACAAAGCTGGGACCCAACATGAAAACCTGCACAGGTCTCAAGGCGAGTTCGGTTTCCACAGATGCAGGTAACAGATGATGTAAACATCAAACTTGTCAAGGTTAGTGGAGGAAACAAAAAGAACATGGCGCTTGTTCAGGAGCCAGAAAAGTGTAATTCCAAAATCTCCCTGAAATCTGGAACTATTTCATCTTTGCAACAATACAATTTGGCTTAGGCGAGTGCTCCACACACAATAAAATGGGATAGAATTGCAGAATCACTTCAGGTCCGAGAAATTTGACAAAAGACTGAAGGCAGAAGATTCTAGAAGAGCAGTTAAGCCATGTAGTCAGGCTGCATTATGCATCAACGCAACACTGGCCTTCAGAGTTTAGTATTTCCACAAAACGTGATGGGAGCCATTTTGGATCCATGCAAAACCTGGATTTCTTTTGCAAAAGTGCAATCGGAACCCACTCAGGTTAAACATGACCAGAGTCGGAGCGTCATATCTACTTAGCAATGAGGAGCAGGCGACAGGAGGGTTCTGCTTTAGACTTCATCATCATTCTTCCCCCTATCTCCACCCCCATTCACTCGCTTCCATATGGGCAAAAAAGCAAAACTTCTTAATGCTTAAACACACAGAATAAATGTTTCTTTTAGCGGCGGTCCCTGTGGACTAAGGACATTGATGAGTAGGGAGGGCAAACCAGATGTGAAGATACACATTAACATTTAGTTCAGTCTATTTTATTAGTGTCAGGAGTGGGTTTACATTAACACTGCAATGAAGTTGCTGTGAAAATCCCCGAGTCGCCAACACTACGGCGCCTGCTCGGGTATACAGAGGGAGAATTTAGCATGGCTAATATGCCTAATCTGCGCCTCTTTCGGGCTGTGGGAGGAAACCAGAGCACCTGGAGGAAACCCACGGAGACACGGGGAGAATGTGCAAACTCCACACAGACAGTGACCCAAGCCGGGAATCGAACCCAGATCCCCGGTGCTGTGAGGCAGCAGTGCTAATCACTGCGCCACCGGGCCGCCCCAACGGTGGTTCCACAAGAGAAAGAATGCAGTTTGAATACCAATCCCCAGTTGCAACTCCAGCCTATGGCAGCTCATTTCCCTGGTAAAATGCTTCACTATCTATGGACTGGCAAGACGTCGTGGCTTTTACACAGAAATAGAAGATGAATTTAATCATCATTGCCGCATTCAAATCAGGTGCCTGTAGAGTAGCGAAGGTTGGCCACTGATTCGTACTTCCCTCTCGTTGCTGGTAGCTAGGGAAAAAGAACATTTTCTTTTGTTTATCCGTTCAGGGGATGCTGGCAAGTCCATCATTTGATGTCCATTCCCTAATTGCCCTGGAGGAGGAGGAGTATGGCACAGCAGGAAGCGCCTTCATACTCTGCGCATCACATCCCTCAGCAGAAAAACACAAGAGATTCATTAACGCGATTTCGCAACACCAGAGCTCCAAAGCTAAAGTAGGGCAAAGTCGAAAATGATATTAAAAAAATCCTTGGCTGTCCTTTTGTTAGCCGAGTGGTTTCCTGTACTTAACCAACACTGAAATCCCAGGCCACAAAACATCTAGAGGAACAAATACTCTCCGCAGCAACAAGCATCCAGCGTAGAAAAGTCTGAGGTCACGTAACAACCGACTCAAGAACAGCTTCTTCCCTGCTGCCATCAGACTTCTGAACGGACCTACCTCGCATTAAGTTAATCTTTCTCTACACCCTAGCCCACCTGCTCTATTTCACACTCATCCCCTGCCTACAAAGCATGGAAAAGTCACAGCACAGAAGGGAGCCATTCAGTCCATCTTGTTCAAGCCAGCCCGAGGGCACTCAAGTGCCCTTTCTAATCCCAACCTCCTGCACCCAGCCCAAAGCCCTGCAGCCTACAGCACTCGAGGTGCAGATCCAGGTACTGTTTAAAAGAGTTTAAGGTCTCTGCCTCTACCAGCAACTCAGGCAATGAACTCCGGACACTCACCATCTTCTGCATAAAAAAGTTCTTCCTCATGTCCCCTCTACACTTTCTTCCATCTTGAATCTGTGTCCCTTGGTTCTAGAATTCTTGGTCAAGGGAAACTATTTTATCCTGTTCACTCGATCTCTTCCCCTCATAATTTTGTACACCTCAGTCTGACAAAGATGGCGCCGAAGCGGGGCGACTTCTTGGGAGCTGTGCCCAGCTTACCCTTTAATTCTATCTTTTACTCTCATTCTATGCTTTTGAAACTGTACTCTAACTCTTATAAACTCTCTAACAATGCTCTAAGTCAATCTCTTTTGATCTTTCTCCACACCCAAGCTCTGACTGAAACACTACATTCTGCACGCTCTCCATTCCTTCTCTATGAATGGTATGCTTTGTTTGTAAAGTGCGCAAGAAACAATACTTTTCACCGGATACGATTACATGTGACGATAATAAATCAAATCAAATCACTGGGCAATATCTACCTGCAATGTGGAGATGCCGGCGTTGGACTGGGGTGTGCACAGTAAGAAGTCTCACAACACCAGGTTAAAGTCCAACAGGTTTATTTGGTAGCAAATACCATAAGCTTTCGGAGCGCTGCTCCTTCGTCAGATGGAGTGGAAATGTGCTCTCAAACAGTGCACATTTCCACTCCATCTGACGAAGGAGCAGCGCTCCGAAAGCTTATGGTACTTGCTACCAAATAAACCTGTTGGACTTTAACCTGGTGTTGTGAGACTTCTTACAATATCTACCTGCCCACCAACAGACTTCCTTCACGAGCAAGACAGCAGTTGAACTCCTGTGAAGAGCCTGGTGCTTTTGTTGGCCTGGTCCGTACATCTAACTTCATTTCAGTCGGAATGTTAAAAATGTTTTCACTTGAGTAGATTTGTAATTAAAATTTTATTTAACTGGTTCCAAGGGCAAGGTATCAAAGGCTGCCAGCTTGCGACTGATGTACAAACAGGTTTAATGGGAGCTAACTAACAGCGAGGAACACTTGAAACTCATCTCATGCCCCACTAACCCCTTCAGCCATTTCTTTTATTAGACTGGTATATATAAATTATTCAAATAATTATTTATTAAAAGGCAAAGATTAAGTGCATGAATTAGGGAGCATAAATTAATTAATGCCTTTCACGCATTCTCCTTAAGCCTAACTTTAACACCACTTACGCAATATGGGGCCATATGGTTTATTAGGGAGCACAAAATGGCGGCTGCAGCAAATGTAATCCCTCGTGGGTATCGCAAGTATGACTGAACAAAAATTAAAAATTAATATAGGCTGTAAATTAAACAAACAAGTTGCTGCTGAGACGTGCGAATGTTGGCAGTGGTCACGATCAAAATTTTAACAGCGGAGGGACAATGTACACCCAGGGAAAAAGATGGCAACAGAAATATCGGGGTCAAGGAGTTCAGACCAGTGTTCACTTGCGGGTGGGGAGGAATGGGAGAAAGGGGAAGGGGTGGCAGAAAAGACGGAGAGGAGGAGTGGGGGAGAGGGGAAGGGGTGGGAGAGAGGCAGGGGAGTAGGCAGAGAACCGAAAACCAGAATCCAAAGCTAGAATGCATCGGTTTAAGGTGAGAGGGGAAAGATTTAAAAGGGGCCTGAGGGGCAACTTTTTCCACACAGAGGGTGGTGCATGTATGGAATGAGCTGCCAGAGGAGGTGGTAGAAATGGGTACAATTGCAACATTAAAAAGACATTTGGACAGGTGAATGGATGGGAAGGTTTAGAGGGATATGGACCAAACGCAAGCAAATGGGACCAGTTCAGTTTCGGAAACCTGGCCAGCATGGACAAGTTGGGCCAAACGGCCTGTTTCCATGCTGTATATCTCTGACTCTATGGGGAAGAGTTGGAGGGGTGAGAGAGAGAGGGGAAGGCGTGGGAGAGAGGTGCCCAAGAGTAGGATCAGGGGAAAATAAGTAACTGGGATAGTTGCCCTTAAAGCATAGAAAGTTAATCAGAGATTTGCAAAATGTTGAGAGGCAATTTTAATAGGGAAAAGTGATTTTCAATTACAGGAAGGGAACAGCCAGAGAACACATTGAAAAAAGGTAACCAGCAAAAGAACCAGAGATTGAGAGCATAGAAGGATCTTTTCCCAAACGTAGCAAGTTATGATGTGGAGATGCCGGCGTTGGACTGGGGTGGGCACCGTAAGAAGTCTCACAACACCACGTTAAAGTCCAACAGGTTTATTTGGACTCACGAGCTTTCAGAGCGTTGCTCCCTCCTCAGGTGAGTGGAGAGTTGGGTTCACAAACATGGCATATATAGACAAAGACACAATTGCAACTTAGCATTGTGTCTCTGTCTGTATATGCCGTGTTTGTGAACCCAACTCTCCACTCACCTGAGGAGGGAGCGACACTCCAAAAGCTCGTGATTCCAAATAAACCTGTTGGACTTGAACCTGGTGTTGTGAGACTTCTTACTGTAACAAGTTATGGTCTGGAATCCAATTGTGATGCTAGTGTACCTTTAAGAGTATTTATTTTCAGAAGTCATGTTCTCCGCAGTTTGAAAGCAGGTTTTTTTTCCACTGTTGCTGAGCTGTCTGCTTAGAAGTCCTTTTATTGCTGCTTCAATGGTTTAAGTGGAGTTTTGTTTATTTTTACTCTGGGCCTCAGGTACTTGCTGTGATTTTTTGTGACGATGAATTGTGGGAGAAAGAATGACCGACAGGTCAGGTGACAGGAATCCTTTCATTTTCAGTTTTGGGTTGCCGGCTATTTTAGTTTAGAAGGTATTTGGACAGCAGACTGAAAAGCAGTGTTTCTGTTTTCCTCTCTCACCCCGGTATTGGGAATTCTGCTGGCTAACTGGAAGCAGGTCTCGTTGCCTTCCTGGTGTGAAAATGTTGCTGTTGGTGGTTTGCTGGCTAGTAACTTGAGTCTCTCTCTCTCTCCCCGTGGGAAGCTGTTCTGATTTCCAGCAGGTCTGTGGGTGTGTACCAAGAGGGCTGCTGGAAGGTACAAGGCTGGGACGTCAGAGTTTCAATTCTCCAAACAAAGGACTAAGTTCCAGCATCACATGAGCATTCGTATTTTCTGTGCTAAACCTGCAGTAAGAATATGTTTATGGAGATTGTTTGTTTGAAACATTTCACATATTTGTCAAGGGTTATACAATATCATGGTTGGTTTTTTTTTCTTGTTTGTAATTGGTAAAAGTTATTGCGATATGTTAACTATATTCTTACATATACTTGGTTTGATAAAAGTTCCCTAGTGGGTCATTTGAATCATACCGGAAGTGAAACATCTCATGCTCACCCTAGCCAAATTCAAACTGCAAAACATGTGATCCAGGCGGACGTCATAAAACACTTTGGAGTTTCTGTCCTGAATTATACACAACGCAGAGTTTGAATGGATGGTAGAGGCAGATTGAATAGCTAGGAAACATTTGCAGGGGTATGGGGAAAGAGCTGGGGAGCGCATCTAAATGAATAGCTGTTGCAAACAGCTGGCACAGACATGATGGACCGAATGGCCTATTTCGATGCTGTACGATTTACGCTTCCTCTTCCCAGACCCCTTTTCGCTTCATCCACGTACCTACTCTAATCTTTAATGTTAACCGTGACTATGCTTCACTACCTAAAGAAGCACATTGAGACGGTGTCTGGTTGTGAAGTTCATCTTTGTCAACTTGAGGGGTTGCTCCTGGGAGCCTGTACTCCTAAGGTCCCTCTGTTCATCCTCAAGTGATGACTGATATTTTCCTGTTCTGGCATCATGGGAGAATGTTGGTACCCTTCAGCCCTGCACCCATTGTTGTGCACAGTGACTAGCGTGGCCTGCTATCTGAACCCAATGGGTCATCACAATCACTGCTGAAAAACTGCCCTGAACTCTTACTATCCTTTCCCTTCGATCCAATCTTAATGCAATTTCCTATCCTTCCCCTAACCCTAACTTTCATCTTCCCTAGGAATCTGTCATGTACTTTAGACATTGTCAAAATCTAAAGCTCATGGAAAAATGCAGAGGAAAGACTGGAGAGGCCGGGGTTATTTGCCGTGAGATAGAGGGGAGATCTGATTGCGATGTACAAAAATGTGAGGGGCCTGGATAGTGTGGATAGAAAAGTGGGCGGCACAGTGGTTAGCACTGCTGCTTCACTGCGCCAGGGACCCGGGTTCAATTCCGGGCTTGGGCCACCGTCTGTGTGGAGTCTGCGCGTTCTCCCCGTGTCTGCGTAGGGTTTGCTCTGGGTGCTCTGGTTTCCCCCCCACTGTCCAAAGATGGGCGGGTTAGGTTGATTAGCCATGCTAAATTGACCCTAGTGTCAGGGGATTAGCGGGACAAATATGTGGGGCTACGGGGATAGGGGCTGGGGTGGGATTGTGGTCGGTGCAGATTCAGTGGGCCAAATGGCCTCCTTCTGCACTACAGGAATTCTTCTATGAAAAAGGCCTATTCATCTTAGCGGGGGGGGGGGTTCTTCTTCGGCAAGACTAGATGATTCAGAGGGCTGAAAAGTCCTGCCCAATCTTTTCACCCAGAGGGTTACAGGGCTCTCAAAGCCCGAGAGCATAGGAGAGGCAGAAACATTCAATGCCTTTTAAAAAGGTGTCTGGACGTGCACCCCATGTGCCGTCACCTGATTTTGATTTGATTTATTATTGTCACGTGTATTAGTTTACAGTGAAAAGTATTGTTTCTTGCGCACTATACAGACAAAGCATACCGCTCATAGAGAAGGAAAGGAGAGGGTGCAGAATGTAATGTTACAGTCATAGCTAGGGTGTAGAGAAAGATCAACTTAATGCGGGGTAGGTCCATTCAAAGGTCTGATGGCAGCAGGGAAGAAGCTGTTCTCGAGTCGGTTGGTATGTGACCTCAGACTTTTGTCTGAGGTCTATGGACCAAATGCCGGCAAGTGACATTAAGCTGGGTGGCTCATTTCTCGACCGGCACAGACATGATGGGCCAAGTGGCCTCTTTCTGCGTCGTGCATTTTCTATGATTCCATTTATTGCGTCTCCAATGCCTGTCCCCCTTTTATGAGTTTTATGACGTTCAAGCCTTTCAAAATAAAGTATTTTCTCTCTTCAATCGAGGGACGTGGTAATTTTATTAAAGTCTCTAACGTTTCCCCTGCCACAGTGGCCTGTAATTAGCCTGATTAGCTCCATATCGTCTGTAAACACGGCCACCACATTGATCGCTCCCCAGTCCTCCAGCCCACATCAGCAAGGACTCCCTGGGGCCTCAGCTATTTCCTTCTTCATGGCAGTCAGGATCCTCGGATGTATCCTGCCAGGCCCCAGCACTTCATTTGCCTTTAGCCCAACAGCTAATTTTTACTTCAGTTATATTAGTTAAGCTGTCTTCTGGATTTACACTGATCACAAGTTCAGTGTGGGGGTGAGTTAACAGAGTAAATACACCATGTCACGAACCTGACCCTGGAATGAATAGGGACAAGTTTTGCACCTCCTGGCATGGTCTAAGACCAGACTTCAGGCTGAGTCTTGCTACAAGTGCATATATCATTAGGAACAGTGTAGAGATTAAAAATACAACTGCTTTGGATTCATACAACAATAGTGGCCCAAATGGACCGATTAACACATGGATAAATACTCCCAAATTATTATGGATAGTTTCATTTGCATGTGAAAGAATACTGTTATTTGATTCCAAGTGAGGACAACTTTATGCTGACCCTTCTTGTGCTTTTGCTCATCCATAGAATCATACAGTACAGAAGAGACCCTTTGGCCCATCGAGTCTGCACCGACACGTGAGAAATACCAGAACTCCCACCCAATACCATCTACCAGCACTTGGCCCATAGCCTTGAATGTTATGATGTGCCAAGTGCTCATCCAGATATTTTTTAAAGGATGTGAGGCAACCCGCCTCCACCACCCTCCCAGACATCACATTCCAGACCGTCATCACTCTCTGGGTAAAAAGATTTTTCCTCAAATCCCCTCTAAACCTCCAGCCCCTCACTTTGACCCTATGTCCCCTCGTGACTGACCCTTCAGCTAAGAGGAACACCTGCTCCTTATCCACTCTGTCCGTGTCCCTCATAATCTTGTACACATTTGACTCTTTGGCATTATCCAGGTGCAACCATTGCGACGCAACAGAAAGATAGAGCATCAATTTTAAAGAAACTTCTCGAATCACAGGCCCACATTTTGTTTGTCGAATGAGGTCTAGCAGTTCAGATTGGAGAGTGTAGCCAACAGCAGAGTAACACTATCACATACTGACACACCGGTAGTGTCAAACATTGGTGGCAACTCTCATGACTGAGTCAGAAGGTCACGTGTTCAATCCCCACTCCAGAATCTCGAGCTCACAGTCGAGACGGACACTAAATGCTTCACTGTCTGACGTGGCGTCCAATGCTGCCAACTTTTGCCGCACGGGTCTTTGAGTTACCGCACAACTGTGGGAAAAACTAAGAGTGTCCTTTGTACAAGGAATTAAAGAGAGGCTGTGACTGTTGCCCTCTCAGGTGGACATAGAAGATCCCACGGTACTACCTTGGAAGAGCAAAGCGGTTGTTCATGGTCCAAGAGTTGAGGAGAAACTACTTCTCCTAGAGAGTTGTGAATCTGTGGAATTCGCTACCTGAAAGTGCGGTGGATGCTGGCACAGTGAGTAAATTTAAACAAGGAGTTTAACAGATTTTTAATTAGCAATGGGTTATGGGGAGAATTCCAATCATTATCCAATCATTATCGCATTCCAATCATTATTCATTATTCTGTAAATTGAGTTTGTGTCTTTATGTGCCCTGTTTGCTGTTTATGAGCAGATCTTCCACTCACCTGACGAAGGAGCAGCGCTCCGAAAGCTCGTGGCGTTTGCTACCAAATAAACCTGTTGGACTTTAACCTGGTGTTGTTAGACTCCTTACTTATGGGGAGAAGGCAGGAAAATGAGGATAGCGGAGCAGGCTCGAAGGGCCAAAAGGCCTAATTCTGCTCCTATATCTTATGAACAACCAAATACAGCTTATCTGATCATTAACGGCATCGCTGTTTGAGAGTTCTTGCTGTGCACAAAGTAGCTACCATATTTCCAAGATTACAACAGTGTTACGCTTCAAAGAAAAGGCAATATACTTGATTGGTTATAAACTGCTTTGGGATGTCCTGAAAGGGAACTGTGCAACTAAAATACAAGTCTTTCTTTCAATTAGGTGCATAGATTGTTGCCTTGAAGTTGAAGATGACACAAAGTTGGATGGGGGTGTGAGGAGGATGCAGAGGTGCTTCAGTGTGATTTGGACAGGCTGAGTGAGTGGGCAAATACACGGCACATGCAGTATAATGTGGATAAATGCGAGGTTATCCACTTTGGTAGCAAAAACAGGAAGGCAGATTATTATCTGAATGGCTATAGATTGGGAGAGGGGAATGTGCAATGAGACCTTGAGTGTCCTCGTACACCAGTCACTGAAGGCAAGCAGGCAGGTTCAGCAGGTTGTGAAGGCGGCGAATGGTATGTTAGCCTTCATAGCGAAATGATTTGAGTACAGGAGCAGGGATATCTTGATGGAATTATACAGGGCCTTGGTGCAGTCGCACCTGTGTGTGCAGGTTCAGTCCCATTTTCTGAGGAAGGATGTTCCTGCTATTGAGGGAGTGCAGCAAAGGCTTACCAGACTGATTCCTGGGATGGCAGGATTGATGTCCAAGGAGAGATTGAGTCAGTTAGGAATATATTCGCTGGAGTTCAGAAGAATGAGGGTGGGGCGGGAGTGGATCTCATACAAACCATGCCGGAAGGATGTTCCCGATGGTGGGGGTGTCCAGAACGATGGGTTATAGTCTAAAGGACACGGGATAAACTTTTTAGGACTAAGATGAGGAGAAATCTATTCACCCAGAGAGTGGTAAGCCTGTGAAATCCGCTACCACAAAAAGCAGTTGAGGCCAATACATTGTATGTTTTCAAGAAGAAGTTAGATATGATCCTAACTATGTGTTAAGGGTCGTGGGCTTGAAACAAAAAGAAAAAGATGTGGTTTGCACACACACATTCAAAATAACAACAGCACATTTATTGTAGGAGCTGTTGCCTGTACAGAGTACAGTTTATTCAAAGTAAGTAAAGTTTATTTATCAGTCACAAGCAGGCTTACATTAACACTGCAGTGAAGCTTCTTTGAAAATCCCCTAGTCACCACACACTGGGGCCTGTTCGGAGAATTTAGCATGGTCAATCCACCTAACCAGCTCGTCTTTCAGATTGTGGGAGGAAACCGGAGCACAAGGAGGAAACCCACGCAGGCACGAGGAGAATGTGCAAACTCCACACAGACAGTCACCCAAGCCGGAAATCAAACTCGGGTCTCTGGCGCTGTGAGGCAGCAGTGCTAACCACTGTAGAAAATGAAACGAAAGCAGGAACCTGAGAAACACCCCAATGACATCACCATCAAATCATGTGACTGGCTCTTAAAGCAATCATGTAACCACTTAAATATATAACTCTTTTGGCAAAGGGGTTCAAAAGGATATGGGGGTAAGGTGGGATCAACCATGATCATAATGAATGGTGGAGCAGGCTCGAAGGGCCGAGTGGCCTACTCTACTCCTAATTTTTTATGGTTCTACAAACCTTTGAACTTTGAAGAACGAGCCAATATTTTAATGCTAACCTAGCCCCTTTTCCCCCTCCTTAGACTGGAGGGCATTAGGACCAATCGTAGCGGCTGCAGGGGGGGGGATGCAGTCTCCAACAGCAGATTCTACTCACATGGGGAAGTCAGAGAATCAGGGATACAATCTCCAAACCACATTCTCCATACATGGAATTCAATGCCGCGATGATGGTAAACCCTACAAGCCAAGATCAGTTAAATGAATGGCGGGCACCTGGTATTGATTAGTATCACACCACTGAACTATTTAACCACCAAACCACTCGCGATGGAATCGATTTGCTTCCTCTAATACATTCCCTTCGCTGTTCGGGTTGCGAGAGAAAGTGGTTCAGGAACAGACAACATACAGCGCCAAAGCACTTCAAACAAAATCTGACACCAAGCTAAGGAGATACGAGGATAGGTGACCAAAAGCTTGGTCAAAGAAGCAAGTCTTAAGAAGCAAAAGGAGGAGAGAACTGGTGTCGACGGACTGCTGGAGACACCGGCGTCAATGCTGGGGAAATTCTAATCAGGAATACACCAGAATTGAAGGAGGCACAGACAGAAATTTGAGGAGTGCCCAAGGCACACTCCCTTTTCTGGTGCTTGCTGCCGTCCAGTGAGTTCCAACGTTTCCAAAGCCACTTTGAGAAGGCCAGATGTGTGACATAAATAGATGAGGGGGTGGGTTGGGGTAGTTGTGGGGTTGGTACAGTCGGCAGACTCAGTAGTATAGTTACCCGGGAGTTAGAACTGGTTTTAATCCTTCCAACGTTTCCTGGGTAACTATTCTAGTTAGTGATTTATAGAACCATAGAAGCAGAAGGAGGCCATTCGGTCCATCGAGTCTACACCGACCACAATCCCACCCAGGCCCTATTCCCGTAACCCCATATGTTTACCCTGCTAATCCCCCTGACACTAAGAGGCAATTTAGCATGGCCAATGCACCTAACCTGCACATCTTTGGACTCCGGGAGCAAACTGGGGCACCCGGAGGAAACCCACGCAGACACGGGGAGAATGTGCAAACTCCACACAGACAGTGACCCAAGCCAGGAATTGAACTCGGGTCCCTGGCGCTGTGAGGCAGCAGTGCTAACCACTGTGCCACCCCACCTAAGTCGCAACCACGGTGGCACAGTCTTTGGCAGGGGGGGTACGACCATCTGGAAATCAGAATCTTTTTTGCCAATACCGCATCTAATACAGTGCAAGGGTTCAGGTTCTAACTAACACTGTGCTGCATCCACAGAGCTTTCCCAGAAACAGCTTAGCTTCCACTGACAATATTTTCTCCTCGGAAGGTCTACGATCCGTTATGACAATATGATTTACTACGAGACGGGGAAAAGGAAAAAGTCGAGTCTTTTCTGTGTAAGAGAAAGATGCAATTCGGGTTTCGTCACCCAGGGAGAGAACAAGAGCTTTCCGCTGTTTTGTTTAACTTGCCCCCTTGTGTGTCTGCTTGAGGATAAAATAAATGCAGCCCATACGAAACAGGTTTTAACCAGAATCAGATGCTCTTCAAACCAGTTCCCTCTGCTTAGGAGACCACAAAGAGAACAAGCTCAAACTCCAGGGGTGCCCCGCGGAAACAAAAGCGGACACCAAATCCAGTGCCTGGCAGTATGGTCTGATTAGCGTGCGTGTGGAGTGGAACAAGAAACATACAATCGCACATCTCTCTGAGCCGGCCCACCAGAGACATGTCTATTGGAATTTTACCGCCTCGCCCGCCCGTCCGAGGCCAACGGAGAATGCCCTTCTGCGAGCCTCACCCGCCCCGATTTCAGGACGGGCAGCTTGAGAGGGGGCAAGTGTGTATGTTAGCATGCACAAGAGAGGGGCGGTGAATGTGGGCGCTCGTGTGCACTAGACAAGGAGTAGGTTGGGTGCTTAGGTGCACGAGAGAAAAGGAGAGCGTGTGCGCCCGTGTCTATGAGAGAAGGGTGTACACGTGTGTGTGTGTATCTCATAGAATCCCTACAGTACAGAAGGAGGACCTTCGGCCCATCAAGTCTGTACCAACCACAATCTCACCCAAGCCCTATTCCCGTAACCCCACACATTTACTCTGCTAATCCCCCTGATACTAGGGTCAATTTAGCATCAATCAACCTAACCTGCACATCTTTGAACTGAGAGAGGAAAGCGGAGCACCCGGAGGAAACCCACGCAGACACGGGGAGAATGTGCGGACTCCGCACAGTCACTTTCTGAATTGAATTTGTGAGCAAAAGTTCAGCATCGCTCCTCAAATTACAAATGACAAAAAAGGCAAGACTTGGAAAAACTTGTGGAATAACCAGAACATTTTAGTTATAACAAATGAACACATATAAAACACAGAAATATCTTTTAACCTTTTGTATGTTTGTAGCTATTGCGCAATAATACGTTTGTGTGGTTTCATTCGTCAATATAATCAGAATGTTTCTTAGGGGTCACCAGTGCTCTGGGGAGATCAGAAGGGTTCCTGTGGCTGGAAAAGCTTGGGAAATCCTGAAGTAGATGATGATGTATAACTGATATCAGTCTTGTGTTACAGGAGCGAGAGAAAGAGAGAGAGAAAGAGAGATTGGAATCATGCCTGGAAGTAACACGTCATGGTCCTTGGCAAGATCCCAGCTCGTGGGAGATGATCCGGTTTGGGACCAATAATGTTTTCTTTAAAGTAAACTAAGTTTGAGATTCAAGATGTTTACTGAATGAATAAAGCCACAAGATTCCAAGGGTTTGGAAAGGACAATAGCAAATTTGGCTCTACAAGTTCAGAAAGATAAAACAATTTACAAACTATCTTATACTCCAACACTCAGGGCAAGTGAGAGGTAGATGTGTACCCAAGGCAGCAAATAGCCTCAGCCATCATGCTGCTGGGCTAACTGGACAAGCTGGAGGTAACAGCCCTGTCTCCTTATCAGCAATTCTCCCTTTCCTATAACCTCCATCTCTTGAGGACAGCTTCACATATAACAGCTGTCTTCCTGTGGTGACCCTTCACACACAAGCAACTGTTGCCGGGTGGGGAGGGACTGGAGTTTCTTCTTTCCTCCCTCAACTAGGGCTCCTTTCATTTGAATGCCTCAGTGCCAAGCTTGCTAGCGATGAGCCACAGTCTCCAGATTATTAAACCTAATTGCTGCCTCAATTCCAAGCTTCTACCTTCATATAAGGGCGGCACGTGGCACAGTGATTAGCACTGCTGCCTCACAACGCCAGGGACCCGGGTTCAATTCCCGGCTTGGGTTGGTTGCTGTCTGTGCGGAGTCTACATATTCTCTCCGTGTCTGTGTAGGGTTTCCTCCGGATGCTACGGTTTCCTCCCACAGTCCAAAGATGTGCGGGGTTAGGTCATGCTAAATTGCCCCTATTGTCAGGAGGACTAGCTGGGGTAAACGCATGGGGTTATGGGGATAGGGCCTGGGTGGGATTGTGGTCGGTGCAGACTCGATGGGCCGAATGGCCTCCTTCTGCATTGTTGAATTCTGTGATTCTTTGCTCTCATATGCTGAATAAAAGAGGCTCCGAAACAATTTGAACAAATTTCTTTCAGATCCCATTAGGCCTCATACGTTTCCGATTTTCTTTCTCACAATTGAATAGAAGTTCTTGAGTTGGAAAACTGAGGGCCTTGGATGCTGAGTTTCTGAGTCATGTTTGGTTCAATTGTTATTGCAAACCTGGTGACTTTGGCTGACCTTTTCACCCAAGGAAGTGAAGTAATACCAATTCAATACTCTTTATTATTTTTTTAAAATTTGTTCATGGGATGTGGGCATTGCTGGCTAGGCCAGTACTCATTACCCCATCCCTAATTACTCTTCAGGTGACAGTTAAGAGTCAACAACATTGCATTCATAGAATCTCTACAGAACACAAAGAGACCGTTTGGCCCATCAAGCCTACACCAGCCACAATCCCACCAGAATCCCCATAACCCCACGTATTTACCCTGCTGATCCCCCTGACACTTCGTGGCAATTTAGCATGGCCAATCAACCTAACCTGCACATCTTTTTGGAGGTGGCACAGTGGTTAGCATTGCTGCCTCACAGCGCCAGGGGCCCGGGTTTAATTCCGGCCTTGGGTGACGGTCTGTGTGGAGTTTTGCACGTTCTCCCCGTGTCTGCGTGGATTTCCTCCGAGTGCTCCGGTTTCCTCCCACAATCCCAAGATGCGTAGGTTAGATGGATCAGTCATGGTTACGTGGTTACATGGTTACCCCATCAGTCTGGGGTTACGGGAATAGTGCGGGAGAGAGGGTCTGGGTAAGAGATTCTGTCAGAGAGTTGGTGCAGATGCGATGGGCAGATGACCTCTTCCGCAGTGTAGGGATTCTATATAAAAAAAAGAGCCCGCCAGTTCTAACAAAGCACTTTCAGCCACAAAAACATGAAGTGGTCTTTTCTCATTTCAGCAATCGGTTCACCAGCAATCTCACTCCAGGAAAGGTTGGAGGAACACAAAACAATGATAGGATTTACCATCTCCAATACATTGCACTCTCCAAGGAACAACTCCACTTCCATGTGAGCCCTTTCCACTCGCCATTCCTTTGAACAAAATGCTCCATTAGGAAATTAAATGCAAACATAAAAAGATTCCAATAAAGAGTACACAGTACTTTGCCATGGAAATCAGAAATGCACCACAGTGCATTCATATAGTGGACTTGGTCTTGTCTCAGCAAGTGAGTAAACCAAACAAACAGAGCCTGACGGGCCCCAAACATGGCAACACACATTTATTTTTCTTTTGTCTGGATAAGCAAACAGATAATCGCGTCTGGAAAAGCAGGCTCAACACATGACCTTTTGTCCAACTCTAGACTTTCAATCTCCCGCCCTACCTTTCCTGAGTGCTCCTGTGTCTTTCAAGCTTTCCATCCCCTCCGGCCTTTTACAAACATCTAACCCATTATCTTGTGAACAATACAAGGTAAGGAAGGAGGTTGGGGAGTGGGGGGGTGGGAGGAAGAGATAGAGAGAGAGAAGCAGAAAACGAGTGTTCTTAAACATGCGTCATGTACAAGGTCCCTGCTCTGTTCTGCATGCAAGCAGTAGCATTCTCTACCTCGGCCAGAGAAACATTACTCGCAATATACAAAAACTAATCCACTGCCGCTCTCTCCCCCCCCCCGGCTCCCCCAGCCAAAAAGGTTTTATGGCTGCACGTAAACGGATCCAAGAAACATTCAAGATTCCCAAAAGATGCAGTTAAGTCACATAATCGCTCCAGCATTCTTTACAGTTAAAGTTGCCAATTTACAGTATTCGTCGCTGCCAATGCTAAGTATCCATTCCTAAGTGAATTTCCAATACAGCTCACGCTAGAGAAAGCCAACGGGACAGTAGCTTTTTTCCCCTCTGAGAACCACAATGAATAACTATAAACCGATACTACTGTCCAAAACCTGGTTGGGAAAAGTGGAGGCTAATTTCGCTGAATTCCGGTCTTAAGTGCATGTAAGCCACCCAGAAATTCGGAAAAAGGACAGAATAAAAATTGTGAGCCATTTTTCTTTTAAAAATAAAGAGAGAGTGGTTAAAACAAGATATATCCTCTTCTGGAAACATCTGGAATGGGGAGGAGCTGCTGGTCAGCCTATTGCAGGGTGAACAAATAGAACTCACTCTGTCTCAACACATTTCGCAAAAATGGTTTACAGCCAATTAATTATAAGTGCGGGGGAACGTGACAACAAGTCAGATGACCAAAATGTGTTAGAATGTAACCGGTGATAACATTGGATCTGTTGTAATGTGACCAATGGTAACAAGCTGTAAGGGTCAGCTGACCCAGTAAACCAAGGACCCAATGACAGAATAATGTGATGATCAGCTGACTCTGTATAAATTAGAAACCAAAACAGAAAATGCTGGAAAATCTCAGCAGGTCTGGCAGCATCTGTGAGGAGAGAAAAGAGCTGACGTTTCGAGCCCAGATGGCCCTTTGTCAGTATAAAGTATCTCACGTGAGAACACCATCTACATCATCAACATCATCTCACGTGAGAACACCGTCTAACAGGTACACGATACCTACTCTTGCAACTCGGCCAAGCTCGGCCTTTCCTGATACGCTGCAGGAAAGGATGTCCCGAGGCATGGTACATTGGGGAAACCATGCAGACGCTACGACAACGGATGAATGAACACCACTTGACAATCACCAGGCAAGACTGTTCTTTTCCTGTGGGGGAGCACTTCAGCGGTCATGGGCATTCAGCCTCTGATCTTCAGGTAAGCGTTCTCCAAGGCGGCCTTCACGACACACGACAGCGCAGAGTCGCTGAGCAGAAACTGATAGCCAAGTTCTGCACACATGAGGACGGCCTAAACCGGGATCTTGGATTTATGTCACATTATCAGTAACCCCCACAGCTTGCCTCCTGGACTTGCAGAATCTCACTAGCTGTCCTGTCTGGAGACAATACACATCTCTTTAACCTGTGCTTAATGCTCCCCCCACTCACATTGTCTGTATCTTTAAGACCTGGTTGGCTGTAGAGATTCTCTTCTAATCAGTATTCTGTAACTTGATTTTGTGTCTCTGTATGCTCTGTTTGAGAGCAGATATCCACTCCATCTGACGAAGGGGCAGCGCTCCGAAAGCTAATGGCATTTGCTACCAAATAAACCTGTTGGACTTTAACCTGGTGTTGTTAAAACTCTTACTGTATAAATTAGAATAGGTTGGGAATTGTGGGGAGCTTAGAATACCCAGGGAGAGGCCTTAAATTTGGAGTAACTAAGTTTATTTATTAAATCTTTTTCTTTGATTTATTATTGTCACATGTATTAACATACAGTGAAAAATGTTGTTTCTTGCGCGCTATACAGACAAAGCATACCATTCATCGAGAAGGACATTGCAGAATGTAGTGTTACAGTCAAATCTAAGGTGTAGAGAAAGATCAACTTAATGCGAGGTAAGTCCATTCAAAAGTCTGAGAGCAGCCGGGAAGAAGCTGTTCTTGAGTCGGTTGGTACATGACCTCAGACTTTTGTATCTTTTTCCCAAAGGAAGAAGGTGGAAGAGAGAATGTCCAGGGTGTGTGGAGTCCTTAATTATGCTGGCTGTTTTGCCGAGGCAACGGGAAGAGTAGACCGTGTCAATGGATGGAAGGCTGGTTTGCGTGATGGATTGAGCTACATTCATGACCTTTTGTCGTTCCTTGCAGTCTTGGGCAGAGCAGGAGCCATAACCAAGCTGTGATATAACCAGAAAAAATGCTTTCTATGGTGCATCTGTAAAGTTGGAGAGAGTCGTAGCTGACATGCCAAATTTCCTTAGCCTTCTGACAAAGTAGAGGCGTTGGTGGGCATTCTTAACTATGGTGTCGGCATGGGGGGAGGACCAGGACAGGTTGTTAGTGATCTGGACACCCAAAAACTTGAAGCTTTCAATCTTTTCTACTTCGTCCCCATTGATGTAGACAGGGGCATGTTCTCCTTTACGCTTCCTGAAGTCGATGACAATCTCCTTCGTTTTGTTGACATTGAGGGAGAGATTATTGTTGTCGCACCAGTTCACCAGATTCTCTATCTCATTCCTGTATTTCCTTATAAGTTGGAGTAAGTTTTGTTACATTTTTATTATCCACATTTGAAGAGTTCTTTCTGGATGAACAAAATGGAGCCGGCTCATTCAGGAAAACACCAAACACATCTTAGAGGCTTCAGGGTAGTGTCCGAAGCCCAACCACCTTCAGCTGCTTCATCAATGACCTTCCTTCCACCATAAAGTCAGAAGTGGGGATGTTTGTTGACGTCTGCACAATGTTCAGCGCCAATCGTGACTCCTCAGATACTGAAGCAGTCCATATCCAAATGCAGCAAGGCCTGGACAATATCCAGGCTTGGACTGACAAGTGGCAAGCAACATTCAGGTCACCCAAGTGCCTGGCAATGACCGTCTCCAAGGAGAGAGGATCTAACCATCACCCCTTGATATTCAATAGCATTATCATTGTTGAATCACCCACTATCAACATCTTGGTGGTTACCATTGACCAGAAGCTGAACTAGATGAGCTATATAAATACTGTGGCGACCAGAGTAGGTTAACGGCTGGGAATCCTGCAGTAAGTGACTCCCCAAAGCCTGTCCACCATCTACAAGGCACAAGTCAGGAGTGTAATGGGAACACTCTCCACTTGCCTGGTTGCAGCTCCAACAACACTCTAGAAGCCTGGCACCATCCAGCAGCCCACTTACTGCTACCCCTTTCACAAACATTCACTCCCTCCACCACTGAGGAACAGTGGCAGCTGTGTGTGCCATCTACAAGATACACTGCAGGAACTCACCAAGGTTCCTTCGGCAACAAATTCCAAACCCATGATCACTACCATCTAGAAGGACAAGGAGAGCAATTACCTGGGAACCAGCTGGAGGTTACCCTCCAAGCCACTCACTATCCTGAATTGGAAACATAGTTGCCGTTCCTTCACTGTCACTGGGTCAAAATTCTAGAATTCCCTCCCTAACAGCAGTGTGGGTGTGCCTACACCACATGGACTACAGTGGTTCAAGAAGGCAGCTCACCACCACCTTCTCAAGGGGAACTAGGGAAGGGGCAATAAATGCTGTGGCACAGTGGTTAGCTTTGCTGCCTCACAGCACCGGGGATCCGGGTTTGTGCAATAAGTCTTCAGAGGCAGAAGTCCCTTCACCAAAATCCCTTTATTTACAAACTCTAACAGCAGTACACAGAGTGCTAGCAGTCAGCAGTCTAGCCCCTGGTAAGTCAGAGGAACTGACACTCCTTGATAAATATAAGGCAAAGACTCCCTGATTGGCTCATCAAAAGGCCCCTTAATCAGCGAGTTCATACTCAAATAGGCCACCCCTAATGGCCTAACTGAAGTCATTACAGTTCGATTCCTGACTTGGGTCATTGTCTGTGCGGAGTTTGCACGTTCTCCCCATGTCTATATGGGTTTCCTCCCACAAGATGTGCGGGTTAAGTTGATTAGCCATGCTAAATTGCCCCTTAGTGTCCTGGGATGTGTAGGTTAGAGGGATTTGTAGGGTAAATATGTGATGTTAAGGGGATATGGCCTAGGTGGGATTGCTGTTGGTGCAGACTCGATGGGTTGAATGGCCTTCTTCTGAACTGTGGTGATTCTGCGATTTGAACCCCCAGCCTTCCACGGAGCCACAACTAACATGAGGAATGCACCATTGTGGAAGATGATTAAAAAAATAATCTTGCTGGGTGGGGTGGGAATGGAGGAATATCAATAAATGATTCACCACTGTGTACTTACCTTGGATGAAACTTTTGATGGTATGAAAAATGTTTTTTTTAATAAAGCGCTTTGGTTGTTCATTTTGCAGTGCCTGTATTTGTCTGGAGATTTGCCAGTCACGAATCCTGTATCTACCTGCAAGCGGTGAGGTCAATGCTAGGCCAGCTTTTACACGTGTGAAGGTGGTTTCGCTGCTAAAAATAAACTCTTCCCCCAAACCCTCAAAACTAGCATCGCAGGAAAGTCCAAAATGCCCTGGCTTCACATGGTGCTTTTCCAAAATTACAAAAGCGCTTTTATATCGTGCAAAAGGAGGTGAGGTTAAAAATAGTGCACAGGTCTAATCCTTCCAGTAATGATGTTTTGAATGAAAAATGAAGAGTGCAGGTTTCATTGCCTCAACATGTACCGCAAGTTACAAAAACACACACAATTAATTTTGAAACCAAGTCCAGTGAGCTATGCCGAGAATTAAATGAGGAAGGTCGTGCATCGAGCTTACTTCCCCCTTCATCACTCCCCCCCTCACCTATTTCCAACCCACATTTAACTATATGTTGATCTCCCTGGTGGTCAGGCAAGCAAATCGTGCGAGCGATTACCGCAATGAAAATTAATTTGCATGTTCAAAAACATATGTTGCGCACAAACTTCAACAAAGGCACTTGGGTGGCATCCTCTCGTTCAGAAGGGGGCGGCATGGTGGCATGCACTGCTGCCTCACAGCACCGAGGACCTGGGTTCGATTCCCGGCTTGGGTCACTGCCTGTGCGGTGTCTGCACGTTCTCCCCATGTCTGCGTGGGTTTCCTCCGGGTGCTCCAATTTCCTCCCATAATCCGAAAGGCTTTGATTTGATTTGATTTATTATTGTCACGTATTAACATAGTGAAAAATGTTGTTTCTTGCGCGCTATACAGACAAAGCATACCATTCATAGAGAAAGAAATGAGAGAGTGCAGAATGTAGTGTTACAGTCATAGCTAGGGTGTAGCGAAAGATCAACTTAATGCAAGGTAAGTCCATTTAAAAGTCTGACAGCAGCAGGGAAGAAGCTGTTCTTGAGTCGGTTGGTACGTGACCTCAGACTTTTGTATCTTTTTCCCGATGGAAGGAGGTGGAAGAGAGAATGCTGGGGGGGGTGCGTGGGGTCCTTAATTATGCTGGCTGTTTTGCCGAGGCAGTGAGAAGTGTAGACAGAGTCAATGGTTGGGAGGATGATTTACGTGATGGATTGGGCTACATTCACGGCCTTTTGTAGTTCCTTGCAGTCTTGGGCAGAGCAGGAGCCATACCAAGCTGTGATACAACCAGAAAGAATACTTGCTATGGTGCATCTGTAAACGTTGGTGAGAGTTGTAGCTGACATGCCAAATTTCCTTAGTCTTCTGAGAAAGTAGAGGCGTAGGTGGGCTTTCTTAACTATAATGTCGGCATGGGGGGACCAGGACAGGTTGTTGGTGATCTGGACACCTAGAAACTTGAAGCTCACAACCCTTTCTACTTCGTCCCCATTGCTGTAGACAGGGGCATGAAAGATATGCTGGTTAGGTGCATTGTCCGTGCTAAATTCTCCCTCAGTGTACCCGAACAGGCGCCAGAGTGTGGCGACATGGGGATTTTCACAGTAAGTTCACTACAGTGTTAATGTAAACCTACTTGTGACACTAATAAATAAACTTAAAACTTAGGTCCTCATTCAGAAGGTTGTGGATTCAATCCACCTCCAGAACCCTTTGTATGTAATCTATCTCGCGTGCAATACTAAATAGGGACTGTCAGACATTGTCGCTAGTATTCTTTGGCCTCCCAGCCGCGTGTTGCTCGGTGGCGGGAAGCGGCGTGTCGTTCACTGGTGGCGGGATTCTCTGGTCCCGCAGCTGTCAATGGGATTTCCAATTGAAGCCACCCCACGTCGCCGGGAAACCCACGGGCGGGAGGTGCGATCCTGGCGAGACCAGGGAGTCCCGCCAGCATGAATGGCTAGAGAATCCCTCCCACCATCTTTCAAATGAGACATTAAACCTAAGGCCCTCTTATTATCAATAAGAACGAAGAAGAAATTATCCCTGGTGTCTTGATCAATAATGTATCCATCCACCAACATGGCTAAAACAGATTATTGTTCATTATTCCACACGGGAGTTTACTGCAGGCAAATTAGCTGCTGCATTTCCTACAATGGTCACACTCCAAAAAAGTGCTTAATTGGCTGGAAAGTTCTTTGGGATGTCCTGAAGTCATTAAAAGGTGTCATGTAATAAAGAAAGATATGGGGACAGAAGTTGGCCATTTGGCCCATTGGGCTCACTCCGCCATTCAATGAGATCACGACTGATCTAATATGAGAATTCTTAATTCCATTTTCCTGCCTTATCCCCATAGCCCTCAATTCTCTTACTGATTTAAAAATCTGCCCATTTCAACCTTGAACATATTTAATGACCTCTGCGGTAAAGAATTCCACAGATTCACTACCCTCGGAGAGAAGAGATACCTCCTCATCTCTGTCTTATATGGGCTGTCCCATAAGTCTCAATAAAGTCACCTCTCACTCTTCCAAATTCCATTGAGTACAGGCCCAACCTACTCAACCTGCCCTCATAAGAGAATCCCTCCATACCCAGGATCAACCTAGTGAACCTTCTCTGGACTGTCTCTATTGCCAGTGTATATTTCCTTAGATAACGGGACCAAAATGGTTCACAGTATTCCAGGTGTGGTCTAACTAGTGCCTTATATAGCTTTCGCAAGACTTTCCTATTTATATACTCCATTCCGTCGGAAATGAAGGCCAATGTTCTATTTGCATTTCCCTACTACCTGAACTTGCATGCTAGCTTTTTTGAGATTTATGCACAAGGGCTCCCAAGCCCCTCTGTGCTGCAGTTCTTCTCTATTTAAATAATAGTTAGCTCCTTTATTCTTCCTACCAAAGTGCATATCTTCACATTCTCTTACATTATATTCCTTTGAGCAAGTTTTTGCCCAGTCACTTAACCTGTCCATATCACTCTGCAGACTATGTCATCCTCACCACATGTCCTCCCACCTATTTTTGTGTCATCTGCAAAATTGGCAATAGTACATTCGCTTCCCTTATCCAAGTCACACGTATTGTAAATAATTGTGACCTTAGCACTGATCTCTGCGGCACTCCACTGGTTACAGTTCATCATCCTGAAAATTCCCTTCTTATCCCAACTCTGTCTTCTATTAGTCAGCCAATCTTCTATCCATGCTAATATACTGTCCGCAACATCATGGACTCTTCAAGTAGCTTTCATTGAGGTACCTTGTCAAACTCTTTTTGGAAATCCAAGTATATAACTACTGGCTCCCTTCATCCTGCTCGTTACCACCTCAAAGAATTCTAATAAATTTGTTAAGCATGATTTTCCCTTCATGAATCCATGCTGATTTTGTTTGATTATATTATGTATTTCTAAATGCTCTGTTATAACATCCTTTATAATGGATTCTGTAACATTTTTGCAATGACAGATGTTAAGCTAACTGGTTTACAGTTTGTTTTTTGGTCTCCCTCCTTTTTTGAATATTTTTGAACATTGGCAGATTTCCAATCCGCTGAGACGCTTCCAGAATTTAAGGATTCTTGGAAGATTACTACCAGTGCATCCACTATGTCTGTAACCACTTCCTTTAATATTCTAGGATGCAACTCGTCAGGACCAGGGAACTAATTGGCTTTTGACCCCATGAGTTTCCCTAGTATTTTTTCTCGAGTGATAGTTACCATTCACCCATCATGACCATGATACCTCTTTCAAAGGGCTATTCAATTATATGATCAGATTTGCAGATCTCCTGACTTCTATGCTCACTTTTCATGTTAAAAATAAGGATCACAGTCTGGGGAGTCCATTGTCAAAAGCATCCAAATGCAATTTTGAATAGTACGCCGAATACAATTTAAAATTTTCATCCCTCCCTACGTCACCACTCTCACCACGTATAATCCCTCTGTTGCAGTACAAGGGATTGCCAGACAAAGGCAAGAATACAGGTGGAAGGAACGCAAGGAAAATAGCTGGCAAGAGTTTATGGCAGAAATTCTTTCTTGTGGTTTTGGTAAGGCACAGGACAATTCAGAACTGCTGTCAGACCATTGAACTGAATCATGTTTTCATCACTAGCCATTTATTAAATTATATATCGAGACTGTTAACCCATGCCCTGCTGAACGTGTGATCGAATAGTGCTGCTTGCAGCTGGTTTGACAAGAGACAGCACTAGCTGAAGGCGGGTTTGAACCCAGACCATTTGGTTTTGCGGCACAGTAGCTAGCACTGCTGCCTCACAGCGCCAGGGACCCGGGTTCGATTCCCGACTTGTGTACCTGTCTGTGCGGAGTCTGCACGTTCTCCCCGTGTCTGTGTGGGTTTCCTCCAGGTGCTCCGGTTTCCTCCCACAATCCGAAAGGCGCGCTGGTTAGGTGCATCAGCCATGCTAAATTCTCCCTCAGTGTACCCGAAAAGGTGCCGGATTGTGGCGAGTAGGGGATTTTACAGTAACTTCATTGCAGTGTTAATGTAAGTCTATCTGTGACCAATAAATAAACTTAAAACAAAGTGCCACCAAAAATAAAAAGAAACCGGCTAAGCAGCAAAACAAAGTTTGTTTTCTTCACCCCCCCACCTCCCCCGCAATGAACAATTTTAAACATTGGTCCCTCAACAACTCAGTGCTCAAGAGTGGGGCAACTTCCAGTGTCTGGACAGCGGTCAGGTAATTTGGCTATCGGGTGCAGGGAGTGGCAGCCAGCAATCATGGGTGCAGCTTCCCCCCTCCAATAGGTCAGAGGAGACATCACTACCTCTATGGACAGCTAGCAGAACTGACTAACCCAATACAGACAAGGGAAATGTCTATTTAAAGGCTCGATTCCAACCATAAATGTCAAGATAGAAACCAGCTAGGACTAATTAACCAGCATCTTCAGAACAACACAGCTGTACCTCCAAAGTGTTTTGGTACCTCAAAGATGGTTGTGGTTTTTAATCGGAGATGGGAAAACAGGTTTTATGGGGCTGCAGATCCATCTTAGTCTTCCTCCACTGGTACATCAAATGTATAAGTTCTGCATGGAAGAATTATGCTTCCTTCGAATTACGAATTTCACAATTGATTTAGAGGCATTTATATGAACAAACTACAGTGACGCTGTGGTTAGCACTGCTGCCTCACAGTGCCAGGGACCTGGGTTTGATTCCAGCCTTAGGTGACTTAAGTTGCAGTTGTACGGGACGTTGGTGAAGCCGCACCTGAAGTATTTTGTTCAGTTTTGGTCACCTTGCTATAGGAAAGATATTATTAAACTGGAGAGAGTGCAGAAGAGATTTACAAGGATGTTGCCAGGACTCAAGGGACTGAGTTATAGGGAGAGATTGGACAGGCTAGGACTTTTTTCTTTGGCGGGTAGGAGACTGAGGGGTGATCATACAGAGGTATATAAGATCATGAGAGGCATGGATAGGGTGAACGCACTCAGCCTTTTTCCCAGGGTTGGGGAATCGGGAACTAGAGGGCATAGGTTTAAGTTAAGAGGGAAAAGAATTAATGGGAATTTGAGGAGCAATTTTTTTTTTTTACACGCTTGTGGAATGAGCGGCCGGAGGAAGTGTGTGAGGCAGGGACATTGACAACATTTAAAAGACATTTGGACAGATACATGGATAGGAAAGGTTTAGAGGGATATGGGCCAAATGCAGGCAAATGGGATTAGCTTAGATGGGTGTTTTGGTCGGCATGGACCAGTTTGGGCCTAAGGACCCGTCTCCGTGTCATAGATTCTATGACTGTCTGTGTGGAGATTGCACGTTCTCCCAGTATCTGCGTGGGTTTCCTCCCACAGTCCAAAAGATGAGCAGGTTAGGTGGATTGGCTATGCTAAATTGTCCATTAGGTGTCCCAAGATGAACAGGTTAGGTGGATTGGCCATGCTAAATTGTCCATTAGGTGTCCCAAGATGAACAGGTTAGGTGGATTGGCCATGCTAAATTGTCCATTAGTGTCCCAAGATGTGTAGGTTAGGTGGATTAGCGATGGTAAATGAGTAGGATTACAGGGACTGGGCAGAGAGGTGGGCCTGGGTTAGATGCTGAGATTTGGTGTAGGCTCAATGGACTGAATGGCCTCTTTTTGTACCATAGGGATTCTATGGTTCAAAGATCTATGCCCTCTCATTATTGCAATATTAGCTTCATCTCAGAGGGGCATCCCACAGTGTTTACATCACTGCAGTATCAACTGGGCAGAAAGATCAAAGGCATTTTTAAAAATTCAGTCATGGGATGTGGGTGTCGCTGGCTGGATGAACATTTATTGCCCTTGAACTGAGTGGCTTGCTGGGCCATTTCAGAGAACATTTAAATGACAACCACACTAGTGTGGATCTGAAGTCACATGCAGGCCAGATCAGATAAGGACGGCAGATTTTCTTCCATACAAGGACATCAGTGAAGCAGATGTTTTTTTTAATGACAATCAACAATGGTTTTATGGTCATCATTAAACTTAATTCCAGATCTTTATTGATTTCAAATTTTACCATCTGCTGCGGTGGGATTCGAACCCAGGTCCCCACAACATTATCCTGGGGGTCACTGGGTTGATGTATTAAACTCTCTTTGGGCCTGGAAGAGCGCGAGTACTCATCCCCCCCGGAACCTTTGTGCTTCCTTAGCCCTGACCTCCCTCCACTGTTGAAATGTTCCAATGCAACCCACCCATTGTCTACATTCCTCCCAGTGCTAGTCACGGGCCTGTAAGAATGAAGCCTGGACTTGGCCTTCCGATAGCAAATTTCCACTTCTTGGTCAGCTAGTGAATGTGGCCAACACTTTAACCAGCCCCAGCCATTGAAATCGACAGGGCCACTACACCCTGAACATACAGACACCCTTGTTCACTGTTCCCACTCCCTTTTTAAAATCTGGGGCCA
This sequence comes from Mustelus asterias, assembly GCF_964213995.1. Lineage (NCBI taxonomy): Eukaryota > Metazoa > Chordata > Chondrichthyes > Carcharhiniformes > Triakidae > Mustelus > Mustelus asterias. Next base: position 21,547,435 of record NC_135826.1, read on the forward strand.
CAATTTTGAAGAGAGAGGGAGATAAACCTGTGAAACAAAGAAGGTGGTAGAAGCAGAAAATGCTTTGGAACACATTTGTTAGATTTCTTTCAAAGAACAAAGAAACTTACAGCACAGGAACAGGCCCTTCGGCCCTCCAAGCCTCCACCGACTATGCTGCCCGACTGAACTAAAACCCCCTACCCTTCCGGGGACCGTATCTCTCTATTCCCATCCTATTCATGTATTTGTCAAGACGCCCCTGAAAAGCCACTACTGTATCCGCTTCCACTACCTCCCCCGGCAGCGAGTTCCAGGCAACCACCACTCTCTGTGTAAAAAATCTGCCTTGTACTTCTCCTTTAAACCTTGCCCCTCACACCTTAAACCTGTGCCCCCTAGTAATCGACTCTTCCACCCTGGGGAAAAGCTTCTGACTATCCACTCTGTCCATGCCTCTCACAATCTTGTAGACTTCTATCAGGAAAAATTCAGGAAATAATAATTTGGGATATTGTAGACAAGTAATTTGAGGCATGGTACACACCAAGTTGACTTTGGATCAGCAATTCTCAAAGTTTTTCATCATTAGGGGTTTCATCGAATCCCTATAGTGCAGTCGGAGGCCATTCGGCCCACCAGGTCTGCAGCGACTCGATGACAAGAGTGTCTTACCAAGGCCCTCTCCTCCACCCTATCCCCGTAACCCCACACATTTAGCATGGCCAATACGCGTAACGTGGGACACTTAACGGGCAATTTTACCATGGTCAATCCACCTAACCTGGACTGTAGGAGGAAGCTGGAGCACCCGGAGGAAACCCACACAGACGCAGGGAGAACATGCAAGCTCCACACAGGCAGTCACCCAAGGCGGGGATTGAACCCAGGTCCATGGCACTGTGAGGCAGCAGTGCTAACCACTGTGCCACCCGTGGCCTGGGTTTATTGTAGGCCAACCGATAGAAATCATAGAAACCCTACAGTGCAGAAGGAGGCCATTCGGCCCATCGAGTCTGCACCGACCACAATCCCACCCAGGCCCTATCCCCACATATTTACCCGCTAATCCCTCTAACCTACACATCTCAGGACTCTAAGGGGCAATTTTTAACCTGGCCAATCAACCTAACCCGCACATCTTTGGACTGCGGGAGGAAACCGGAGCACCCGGAGGAAACCCACGCAGACACGAGGAGAATGTGCAAACTCCACACAGACAGTGACCCGAGCCGGGAATTGAACCCGGGACCCTGGAGCTGTGAAGCAGCAGCGCTAACCACTGTGCTACCGTGCCGCCCCCGATTTGCCATAATTAATCTACAGCTTCACTATCAATGCGCCGTGCTGCTAGCATGATGGTAGAGGGCTAACTAGATGAGTCACAGGAATTGCTAAACGATGAAAGACTACATTCTTACATGAAGAACTGAAGTTGTAAGCACTTGAAATGCAACAGGCAACACGTGAAAGTACCAGGGGCAGGAACGAAGTTGAATAAAGCTTCAATTATTAAGGTCATGCAGTTAAGAGCTCATACTGGCTTCATGCTTCATTTAAAGCTCTGATAGCCCACTAAAATGATCATTTAAGAAACTTTAAAGATCCCATCAAATTAGCACTGCAGCTTCAATGATACAATAGGGAGTATTAAAGTGCCCCAAGTGTTCATAATAATCACCATTAAAAGAAGTTTACAAATATTTTAATATGCAGTATGAAAACACAATGAATAATTAAGCTGTCACACAAAATAGCTCCTTCAACTTGTACTAAATTTCAATAGATTCCACTGTGAGCAAGTCAGCCACGGCGCAGTTAGATGTGCGATCAGCCAACCTAATCGCCACTTTCGAGGTTTAGAGCTTGCTGGCCACGAGGTGACTTGAGATAATAAATCTTACCTTCACTCACTGACAATCTCAAGTTTCTCCCATGGAAACAAAAATTTAAATTATCCTTTCATTCCGGCAACACTTTTCACAACTTCAAATTCCCTAAAGCGCTTTACAACCAGTACTTCCGACGTGTGGCAACTCTTTTCAAGTGGGAAAGCCAACAACCAATTTTTCCACACTGCAAGCCCCCACAAATAGCAACAATAAGTGACCAGGGAATATCCTTTGCAAAATATTTTTGTGATGTTGCTTGAAGGACACGGGGAGAACTCTTTGGAATAAATTTCTTGCAACAACTCACCAAAGATCCTTAAGCAGCACCTTCCAATCCCACGACCACACTTCCATCTAGAAGGACAAGGGCAGCAGATATCTGGGAACACCACCACCTGCAAGTCCCCCTCGAAGCCACTCACCATCCAGACTTGGAAATATATCGGCCGTTCCTTCGCAGTCGCTGGGTCAAAATCCTGGAATTCCCTCCCTAACGGCATTGTGGGTCAACCCTCAGCACGCGGACTGCAGCGATTCAAGAAGGCAGCTCACCACCACCTTCTCAAGAGCAACTAGGGATGGGCAATAAATGCTGGCCAGCCGGTGTCCCATGTACGAATTTTTAAAAATTGTTTAAAGTGTCACATGTAGGCTTACATTAACACTGCAATGAAGTGACTGTGAATATCCCCTCGTCACCACACTCTGGCGCCTGTTCAGGTGCACCGAGGGAGAATTTAGCATGGCCAATGCACCTAACCAGGACATCTTTCAGACCGTGGGAGGGAACTGGGGCACCCGGAGGAAACCCACGCAGACATGGGGAGAACATGCAGAGTCCTCACTGACCATGGGTTCTTTAGTTGTAGGGGCCGACTGGTACCATGGATGGCACAGTAGTTAGCACTGCTGTCTCACAGCACCAGTGACCCGGGTTCAATTCCAGCCTTGGGTGAGTGACTTGTGAAATTTGCACATTCTCCCAGTGTCTGCGTGGGTTTCCTCCAGGTGCACCAGTTTCCTCCCACAGTCCAAAGATGTGCGGGTTAGGTTGATTAGGCAATTTAGCACGGCCACTGATGTCAGAAGAGTTATGATGTGGAGATGCCGGAGTTGTAATTTAACAACTGGTGTTGTTAAAACTCTTACTGTGTCGGGGGAGTTAGCAGGGTAAATTCGAGAGGTTACGGGGATGGGGCCTAGATGTGATTCTTGTCGGTGCAGGCCTGATGGGCCAAATGGCCTCCTTCTGCACTGCAGGGATTCTATGACTTCATGTAACAGTTCATCTGAAAGACATCATCCCCAACAGTGCAAAGTACTGCACTGAGAGAGTGTCAGCATAGATTGTGAGCTCATATCACTGAATCCAGATGTGGGTTGAATCCTGAGCCACCAGCTGAGTCACAGCTGGCAATAGTGAATAGAATTCACAGCTTGCTGCCCCACATTCCTCCTCCCTCCCTCCTCCCCCCAAACTCATCACTGCATTAGATCTTCTCACAGGTCAAGAACAAAAAAGAACAACCCATGTTCCCCCCTAGTGAAAGGCACAGCAAATGGCTGATTCCTGAAATGATTCCACAGGCAGCTGGTAACCAAGGGGATTGTCCCACGAGAAGACAGCCTTCCTAGTTCCTATCTAAGCCCACGGATCAATTACTATTACACAACAACATAGAAATAGCTTGGACAGCCTAGGCTTATATTCCCCAGAGTTTAGAATAAGGAAGGATGATCTAATTGAAACATAAATTTCTTAAGGAGCTTGATCAAAATGTATCCCCCAGCTAGGGAATCTAGAACATGGGGTTACAGTCTATAGAATCCTTACAGTGCAGAAGGAGGCCATTTGGCCCATCAAGTCTGCACTGAATCTCTGAAAGAGTATCTTATCCAGGCCTGCATTTACCATGGATAATCCCACCCAACCTATACACCTCTGGACTGTGGGAGGAAATTGGAGCACCTGGAGGAAACCCACGCAGACACGGGGAGAATGTGCAAACTCCACATAGACAGTCACCCAAGGCCGGAATCGAACCTAGGTCCCTGGTGCTGTGAGGCAGCAGTGCTAACCGCTGTGCTACTGTGTGTCTCAATGCAAGAAGTCAACCCTCTAGGACGGAGATGAGGAGAAATTTCTTCACTTTAAGAACCGTATTGCTTTGGAATTCTCTACCCCAGAGAGTAGTGGATACTTAGTCGTTGAGTATATTCAAGTCAAAGGTTGATAGATTTTAAGGGAATCAAGGGATGCAGAGATCATTCAGGGAGGTGCAGCAGCGATAGAAGATTAGCCACCATCTTGTTGAATGGCTGGGCCTGCTGAACGAGAACAGCTTCTATTTCTCTGTTCTCATGTGATAGGAAATGAGCCACAGAATTAGATAGGAGCTAGGCAGGCTGTTTGATTGAGAGCAAGTCTAATTCTGTTTTCATTGGACATTTATACTTTTACCAACAGAGGTCACAGGCTAAAATTGCAAGGGGAAGATGGGTTGACTTTTCCCCTCTCTCGCACGCAGCACAGTGGTTAACACTGCTGCCTCACAATGCCAGGGACCCACGTCCGATTCCTGGCTTGGGTGACTGTCTGTGTGGAGTTTGCACATTCTCCCCGTCTGCATGGATTTCCTCCGGGTGCTCCAGTTTCCTTCCACAGTCCGAAAGACGTGCTGGTTAGGTACTTTGGCCATGCTGAATTCTCCCTCAGTGTACCCGAACAGGCGCCGGAGCGTGGCGACAAGGGGATTTTCACAGTAACTTCATTGAAGTGTTAACATAAGCCTATTTACAATCATAGAATCCCTACAGCGCAGGAGGCCACTTGGCCTATCGAGTCTGCACCGACCACAATCCCACCCAGGCCCTATCCCCACAACCCCTTGCATTTACCCTAGCTAGTCCCCCTGACACTAAGGGGAAATTTAGCACGGCCAATCCACCTAACCCGCACATCTTTGGAGTGTGGGAGGAAACCGGAGCACCCAGAGCAAACCCTGCAGACACAGGGAGAACGTGCAAACTCCACACAGACAGTGACGCAAGCTGGGAATCGAACCCGGGTCCCTGGCGCTGTGAGGCAGCGGTGCTAACCACTGTGCCGCCGTGCCGCCCGAAACTTGTGACACTAATAAATAGACTAAGATAAGAGCGTGGTGCAAAATCCAACATGTACCCAGGTGAAATCAGTTAGCTCAGGGCGGATTAGTAAGTGAAACTTAAGACATTCTCAGACCAATACTTGGCTCCACCCAGGTCAGAATGAATTAAGCTGGTCACTGAAGCTTGGCAAGAAAGTTTATAAAAGCAGAAGAAAATAAGGAGGGGGGGAAAAAAAATAAATATACAAACAAACAAAATGTAAGGTCCTGTTTACAGGATTTAAACCCAGAGGATGCAGCAGTTTTGAGGAACAGTTTCCTTCATATAATGCTACCAGCTGAGTAGATACGGCAGCTGCTGCCTCCATCCTGTCTGCAAGGTAACCTTTAATCGGACATAGTATCGGCCAACACGCACAATTTATTTTTCCAACGTTCCAGCAGGTTTGAGCCACATATGCAAAATATTACACCAAATACCCTAGGCAATTGGCACAGTAGGGTCACTGACAACACATGTCACATCCGTTTTATTTAGATGAAAAGGAAATTTGACTAGTTGGCCTGAGGTGGGTTGGAATGAGTCACTGCAGGGCTATTAGGCACAGCGTCACCCAACAAAACACAAGTCGTCAGCACTCTCCACTCTGTGTCGGACAGCCACCACCTAAAACCTCAGTTGTCGACCCAATCAAAGCCTGTACTTGTGTGCAATACAACGAGAGAGTATTCTACTAATGGAGGTACTGTGTGGTAGAGGAGGCAGAGGCTCCGGTTCCCTGTTCCTGTGATCATTGATAATCCCCAAGGCGCTATTTGAACAGGGAGTTGTTCTCATATCATGGTTAACATTCTGACCTCAACGACCAGAAACAAGAATACGCAGTTGCTCATCTCGGGACTTTTGGAATTCTGCCCCGTTAAAAATGCCCACATTTACCTCGAGAACCAGACATTGCAAGTCAGAGTCATTCTTTGACTGTGAAACATGTTGAGTCACAATAAGGCACTTAAAAATAAAAAGCATGTGGCTTTTTAAAAAGAGGAGAGATTATAAAATGTTAGGAATGTGAAGGGCTCCTTTTTTTTAAAAAATCCCTTTTTTTTGGCATCCTTTCACATTTAATGACCAAACATTGCCTATTTCTAGGCCTTTCTCACGGTGGCACAGTGGTTAGCGCTGCTGCCTCACAGCGCCAGGGACCCGGGTTCAATTCCCAGCTCGGGTCACTGCCTGTACGGAGTCTGTACGTTCTCCCCATGTCTGCATGAGTTTCCTCCGGGTGCTCCGGTTTCCTCCCACAGTCCGAAAGACGTGCTGGTTCAGTGGATTGGCCGTGCTAAATTCTCTCTCTGTGTACCCGAACAGGCGCCGGAGCGTGGCGACTAGGGGATTTTCACAGTAACTTCATTGCAGCGTTAATGTAGGCCTACTTGTGACACTAATAAATAAACTTTTAAAAACCTTTCTCAAATTTAATGTTTGAAGAAAAAAAAATAGATCATCATTCAGGAAGTTCCTTGTGGGAGCTTGGTGCCTCTAAATCAGTTGCAGATTATCTTACAACAGCAACTACATGCCAAAAAGTGATATTTCATTGGCTGTGAAGCATTTTGGGTTGTCCTGAGGTTGTGAAAAATGCACACTCTGTTTTTCAGTCATCCCTCACTGTGGCAAAGTACCTCACTTCCAACAACATGCTAATGTGAGCCACAGCAATTTGCTGCATTTTTAAAAATTCATCCATGGGATGTCGGTGTTGCTGGCCATGTCACCACGAATTCTCCATCCCTCGAAATGGTGGTAGTAAGCTTCCTTCTTGAACTGCTGCAATCCACGTGGTGTAGGTACAGCCACAGTGCTTTTGGGAAAGGGGATCCAGAATTTTGACCCAGTGACAGTGAAGGAAGGGCGATATATTTCCAAGTCAGGATGATGAATGGTATGGAGGGGAAGACGATGATGTACCTGCTGCCTTTGTCCTTCAGAAGAGTAGAGGTTGAGGCCTCCCAGGGCAACTCCCTCCTGATTGTTTACCACTGCGCTGCCATCACCTCTGTAGGTGGGATAGGACATAGCCAGGAATGACAATGGACAGTGTCGCAGACACTGTCTGTGAGGTACGACTCTGTGAGTATGACGACATCAGGCTGTTGCTTGACTAGTTTGTGAGATAGCTCTCCCAATTTTGGCACAAGATCACAAATGTTGGTAAGAGGGCTGGCATGTTAGGGCGGCACGGTAGCACAGTGGTTAGCACTGCTGCTTCACAGCTCCAGGGTCCCGGGTTCGATTCCCGGCTCAGGTCACTGTCTGTGTGGAGTTTGCGCATTCTCCTCGTGTCTGCGTGGGTTTCCTCCGGGTGCTCCGGTTTCCTCCCACAGTCCAAAGATGTGCAGGTTAGGTTGATTGGCCATGCTAAAATTGCCCCTTCGAGTCCTGAGATGTCTAGGTTAGAGTGATTAGTGGGTGGGATATGGGGATAGGGCCTGGGTGGGATTGTGGTCGGTGCAGACTCGATGGGCCGAATGGCCTCCTTCTGCACTGTAGGGTTTCTATGATTCTATGATTCTATGTTGGGTTTGCAGTTGTCGTTTCCAGTGTCTAGGTCGATGTTGGATTGTCCACATTCCTTATCCAATTTTCTGTAGCAGTTTGACACAACCGAGGGGCTGACGAGGCCATTTGACCATCAACCACACTGCTGTGGATGTGAAATCACAGGTAGGCCCAACCAGGCAAGAATGGCAGATTTCCTTCCCAAAAAAAAGGTAATTCGAACCCAGGTCCACAGAGCATTACCCTGAATTAAAAGCCCAGCGAGAATAACACCACACCACTGACTCCGCTACATTGTGATTTTCAGGTAAGGATGGGTGGAGTGTGTTCAATGCAAGCTCCATCCTGTGGAGCCAGGTCTTCAGCGGTTTAGGCATGGGCCCTTAAAAACAGAGAGACTCTTGCTGACTGCTCAGAACCATGCAGGAACTCTTCCAAGTCACGCACCATCCTGACTTGAAACGACATCACCATTCCTGCATCGTCACGGTGTTAAAAACTGGAAACATCCTCCCTAACAGCACAGTAGGAGCACCTACACCACATGGCCTGCAGCACTTCAAGGTGGCTCATTACCACCTCTACAATCTCAAGGGCTTTAAATGGTGGCCTTGCCAGCGACATTCACATCCTATGAACTGTTATAACGCAGAGGTTAATCCCCTTTACCTCGCTTTGTAATCTTAAATGTTTGGGAAGATATCAACTGTTCTTCATTAACGTATAGAGGTTCATTATCAGAAAGACCTGAACACTCACTTCAAGTGAATAATTAACAAGTCATTTTTGTCGCTCTCAAAAAAATATACAAACAGGTTTTGTGGCTTCGGAAAAACCTTTGGAGTCCTTTTGTCGATGTTGCTGTTGATAAATTCTTTCTGACTTGATACCCTTCTGATAAATAGATGGAGAGTTCTCTGAAGAGATATTTAAGCTGGCAGAGAGCCACTCTTGCCCTCCCTATGTGTTGAGAGGTGGCAGCTTTTCAGTTCCGCTCAATTGAACTGAACTCAACTACTGAGCTAACTAACTGAACTCAACTGAGTGCAGGCAATTGAGTTCCTATTTTTATATCTCTGATGACCTATCCACCTTCCTACATCAGGATTGGTCTGACGCTGTCAGCAACAGCGAATTCAAATTTAATAGAGTCCTGATCGCTGAGTGCTTTCTTTAAACTGATAGGCTATCAAAAGCCTGCAACCAAGGTGACCCTGATGCTTGGTCTTAGTTACAATTGTTGCAATCTGTGTACCCTGTATACATTCAAGCACCGAATACAAAACCAGCTTTTAAAAAGGGACCACGCAATGTTTTTTTTCCCTCTAGCAGTTTTTACAATTCTTTTACACCTTTGTAAACATTCTTTACATCTTCACAAACGCAACTTCACAGCAGAACAAATTAAAAAAGGACCTAGGACATGAACCCATCACATTCTAATTTGGAAGAAAGAGTTCTGACCGAGCCAAAACAGCCGATGTTACCAAGAGGCAACATGTGGAAAGGAACACCAGGTTCCTCTGGTTGTAGGTGTTAGTAACTAACAATTAGTTAAAATTTAAACAGAAAGTTTTGTTAATGGTACAAATCATGATATTTAAGTACAGTGGGCATATACATCTCTGTCCTCTTTGGTGGGAATCAGCTCTCCATAGAGATGATCCAGTGTTTTGAGTTTGCAACCTAATAGTTAAAATACATATATAGGTATTTTAACTATCACCAAAAAATTGCCATCTGCTTTCCAGAAGCTCCCTGATTTGATTCTGGAATGTGCCAAAACTGATCTCAGAGGAAGAGCGTTAAGGGGCAGGATAAGGAATGAAGAAATTGCGCTATGTTGGGATGGTCTAGTGGTAGTAATGTTAGATTATTAATCCAGAAACTCAGCGAATGTTCTGGGGACTTAGGTTCAAATCCCGCCACTGCATTTGAATTCAATTTTTTTTTAAAATCTGGAATTAAAGAATCTACTGATGACCATGAAACCATTGTTGATTGTCGGAAAAACCCATCTGGCTCACTGATGCCCTTCAAGGAAGGAAATCTGCCGACTTACCCGGTCTGGCCTATATGTGACTCCAGAGCCACAGCAATGTGGCCGACTCTCAACTGCCCCAAGGCAACTCGAGATGGACAATAAATGCTGGCCAGCCAGTGACACCCCTGTCCCATGAATGAATAAAACATATTCATCGTCATCCTCTCAACTAGGAGACAATGGGTTATGGATCCTACACATCATCTGTATCCAGGAACCTTTGCTAGGTGTAATTGGCTGTTTAGTGACATGGTTGTGTACACCAAGAATAGTCAAACAGCAGTTATTATTACAATTGTACAGGGTGTAGGTGATACCACATCTGGAGTATTGGACCCAGTTTTGGTCTCTTTATGTGAGGAAGGATGTGGAGGCATTGGTGGCAGTTCAGAGATTCATCAGATTGATTGCGGGTTGACGTATGAGGAGAGATTAAACAGTTTGGGCTTGTACTTGCTGGAGTTTAGAAGGATGAGGGAGGGGATCTGATCGAAGTAAATAAAATTTCAAAAAGGAATTGATAAAGTAAGCGTAGATCAAATGTTTCCTCTTGTGGGGCACTCTCGAACAAGAGGTCGCAGGTATAGGTTGAGAGGCAATAGATTTAAAACTGAGATGAGGAGGAACTACTACTCGCAGAGGGCGCTGTATTTGTGGAACTTGCTGCCCCATAGCGCAGTGGAGCCTGAATCGTTGAATGGTTTCAAGGAGATAGATATATTTCTAATAAAAAAAGGGATGAGGGGATATGGAGAACAGGTGGGATTTGAGCCCAGGGAGTGATCAGTCATAATCTGATTGAATAGTGGAGCTGGTTTGAAGGACTGAATTTGCCTGCTTCTGCTCCTAATTCCCATGTTTCTATTATGTCAACTTGCGCACCAAGAATGGTGATGAGAGGATGGGAGAGAAACCAAACCATGCTGCCCTTCAACGGCGAAGGGAAAATGTCGGGAAAACAGGAGGAATTGTCACTTAATTTACAAAAGGAAAGCAGTACAGGCATGCACTCTCCATATGTTCAACTAAAAACCATCATGTAAATAAAATTACATTTCACAATTCAAAACACACAAGTAGAAAACCACCTTCTCCCACAGGTTAAGGGCCCGCTGACGGCAATTCGCTGACTTCTCCCAATTCCACATTCATCACCAACCCCCCACTTCCCTCTTTAACCCCGCTCCCTTCCATCTGCTCTACAATTACCAGAAAAACTGTTTCCTATCATTACAAAAACGCAATTCTTCCACAATGAATGTGAAACAGCCATCTGCCAACATCCAGGGCCTTGTAGGCCAAGCTTTGGGGGAGGAATTGCAAAACCAAATACTGATTTATATTCATACAACCCACATACTCGGTTTCGTGTGTGAACTGCAGATGACAGGCAATTATTCCATTCATTAACCTCATCAAAGGCTTTCATTTCCTCTTGTACTTACTTGTTTATGCATCTCAAGATTGAGGCCATATGACATCTCATAGTACTGAAATAAAACAAAACCACACATTAGCAAAGCAACAAACATTCAAAATGAAAGCCACAGAAACTGGTTTAATGCAACACGCAAACGGGGGACGGCGGAGGGGGGGGGGGTGGTTGGCAAATGTACAAATCCTAAAATGGCAAGATTTCAACCACCGGTCAATCCATTTAATCCGGGAAGTGTCGCACAAGTTCAACGACATTTTCTCAACTTTGCACAAGTCAATTCTTTACATGCAAACTGGGAGGCAAATGGGAATAACATTGTTAGATTATGATGTGGAGTTGCAGGCGTTGGACTGGGGTGGGCACAGTAAGTAGTCTCACAACACCAGGTTCAAGCCCAACAGGTTTATTTGGTAGCACGAGCTTTCGAAGCGTTGCCCCTTCATCAGGTGACTCACCCGATGAAGGGGCAACGCTCCGAAAGCTCGTGCTACCAAATAAACCTGTTGGACTTGAACCTGGTGTTGTGAGATTGTTGGATTAAGGAATTGGGTTTAAGAGCAAAGTCAAATTATGATTCAGTTCAGGTCCAGAGATCTTGCAACTCTGTAGAATGTAGGATCTGGGATTTTCAGACTCTTAAGGAGGTTTGGCCACCCTCTTTGGGGGTTTTCTCTCATCACCAAACCAGGGTGGCCAACTGCAATTAAATGTATATAAAAAGAAAATTACTGCGGATGCGGGAATCGGAAACATGCTGGAAAATCCCAGCAGGTCTGATAGCATCTGTGGAGAGAGAACAGAGCCAACATTTTGAGTCAGCTCTGACAAAGGGTCATCCAAACTCAAAACGTTAGCTCTATTCTCTCACCACAGATGCTAAAAGTTTATTTATTAATCAAAAGTAGGCTTACATTCACACTGCAATTACGTTACTGTGAAAATCCCCTAGTTGCCACACTCCAGCACCTGTTCGGGTACACTGAGGGTCAATTTAGCATGGCCAATTCACCTAACCCACACATCTTTGGACTGTGGGAGGAAACCGGAGCACCCGGAGGAAACCCACGCAAACACGGGGAAAATGTGCAAACTTCACACAGACAGTAATCCAAGCCGGGAATCGAACCCGCGTCCCTGGAGCTATGGTGCAGCAGTGCTAACCACTGTGCCACCGTGCCTCCCCATGCTGTCAGGCCTGCTGAGATTTTCCAGCATTTTCTACAATTAAATGTACTCCTGGAGGTTTCATCACATGACTGGCCCCCCATGCTCCAGCCATTATCAGCCAACACATCCATTCCTCTGATGCATTAGCTTCCACGGCCAAGTAAAAGCATAAAGGATCTACCCTACTGGATGGTGCATAACTGTGAGACAAACAGCCTCTCCCTCCCACCCGCACCCGACATTTCAGTTTCAATTCTTTAATATCTGGTAAAGAGAAATGTTCAAAGAAAAATAACAAAAAAACTCTTTTAATGTCCTCATGATCTTTCTCCTTGGTTGTTCGGAGATTGATCTTCAGTTCCTAGCCAATCCTGGAAGGTTGGCAACCCTAATCCAAATCTCTACCACTCAGACGCATGAAGCCATTTACCCAGTGAGCCTGAACTGACAAACAATCTCAAATGTCATCCAAAAATAAGGCCATTCGGCCCACTGAGTCTGCTCCGCAACATGCACTATAAACATTCTTGTTTTGTATGCCCTGGAATCTGACATGTTCCAACAGCACTAAACACAAAGCAGACGCCCAAAGGAATTGGAGTGTCCCATTTGGGTGAAATGTTTAGGTGTAGCCAGACTGTGGGTGGTAGATAGTGTCAAGCACTTATTCCAAATATTTGTTTCCCCGAAACAGAATGTCTGCAAGCTCACTTCAGCACAAACTCCAGAGTCACCTTCTTCAAAAATCTAATTTTTCTCAGAAGTAAAACGTTTTGAGGTTCCAGGCTTCTGTTTTTTCAGGAGCTGATGGACAAACACTGGATCGCCATATCCCAAGGGTGCTGCCATTTGCCTCGAGAACTAGGTCAAATTAAAAAGCATGTCCAGGTAACAAAGAGAGAGTCTGTTTCAGATTATCACAGCCCATAGTTCAATCCAATACCCCCAAGAGATCCCACTTAGGCAGCAGACTTTGTTTTAGACTTTAAAAACACTCAGACAAACATATTAAGCACCAAGAGGACAATTTTCACAAGTTATTATTTTATTGTTTGCCAGTCCTAAACTGAGCAACATTGTCTTAACCCTTTTTTAACCAACTACAGAGATTATCTGACTGAATTGTTTGATATGTAACTACAGGGCAGCACGGTGGCACAGTGGTGAGCACTGCTGCCTCTCAGCGCCAGGAGCCTGGGTTCTATTCCCGACTCGGGTCACTGACTGTGTGGAGTTTGCACATTCTCCCCACGTCTGCGTGGGTTTCCTCCGGGTGCTCCGGTTTCCTCCCACAGTCCAAAGATGTGTGGGTTAGGGTGCATTGGCCACACTAAATTGCCCCTTAGGGTATTCAAAACCATAGGTTAAAGGGATTAGCGGCTTAAATATGTGGGGTTATGGGGATAGGGCCTAGGTGGGATTGTTGTTGGTGCAGACTTGATGGGCCGAATGGCCTCCTTCTGCACTGTAGGGATTCTATGATTCCATGATATACAATTGAAATTAAAACCTTATTTTCACAGGGTGGTGCAAGAACTCACCTATAAAAAGGCACAGAAAACACTTTACAAATCAGCCATGATTGGGTGGCACAGTGGTTAACGCTGCTGCCTCACAGCATCAGGGACCCGGGTTCAATTCTGCCTTAGGTGGCTGCCTGTGTGGAGTTTGCTGGTTCGCCCCACGTCTGTACGGGTTCCCCCCGGGTGCTCTGGTTTACTCCAAAGATGTGCAGGTAAGGTGGATTGGCATGCTAAATTGCCCCTTAGTTTTCCAAAGGTGTGCAGGTAAGGACCCGCACACCTTTGTGTCCAAAGGTGTGCCATGGTAAATCATAGAATCCCTACAGCGCAGAAGGATGCCACTCGGCCCATCGAGTCTGCACCAACCGCAATCCCATCCAGGTTCTATTCCCATAACCCCTCATATTTACCCTGCTAATCCCCCTGCCACTAAGGGGCAATGTATTAGGGCCAATCATTCTAACTTGCACATATTTGGACTGTGGGAGGAAACCCACGCAGACACGGGGAGAGCGTGCAAAATCCACACAGACCCGAGGCTGGAATTGAACCTGGGTCCCTGGTGCTGTGAGGCAGCAGTGCTAACCACTGTGCCACCGTGCTGCCCGGTGTAGATTAGGTCCAGCGAGGTGGGGGGGGGGGTTAGCCTGACCACGTTGCATGGGGTTACGAGAATAGGGCAAGGAGGTGTGGGCCTGCGCAAGATGCTCTTTCATCAGACTTTTGAATGGACCTACCTCATATTGAGTTGATCTTTCTCTACACCCTAGCTATGACTGTAACACTACATTCTGCAGCCTCTCGTTTCCTTCTCTATGAACGGTATGCTTTGTCTGTATTGCGCGCAAGAAGCAATACTTTTCACTGTATACTAATACATGTAACAATAATAAATCAAGAGAACAGACTCGATGAGCCACATGGCCGCCTCCAGCACTGTGGGGGATCTATGGTTCTAGGATCTCATTCAATGGTGGAATGTATTCGCGTGGCTAGATTCCAGAAATCATGAACTACTTCAAATTGAAGTGTTATAGAGGGAACGTAGTCACATTCTTCCCAATGAATGACCAGTCAATGAGGAGGTCACAAGGAAGTTAGATAAAGGAGAGCCAGCGGACATGATTTATTTAGATTTCCAGAAGGCCTCTGACAAGGTGCCGCATTGGAGACTGTTAAATAAGCTAAGTGCCCATGGTGTTAAGGGTAAGATCCTGGCATGGATAGAGGATTGGCTGACTGGCAGAAGGCAGAGAGTGGGGATAAAGGGATATTTTTCAGGATGGCAGCCGGTGACTAGTGGCGTGTCTCACAGCTCAGTGCTGGGACCATAACTTTTCGCAATATAATTAACAATTTGGAGGAAGGAACTGAAGGCACTGTTGCTAAGTTTGCAGATGATACAAAGATATGTAGAGGGACAGGTAGTATTGAGGAAGCAGAGGGGCTGCAGAAGGACTTGGACAGGTTAGGAGAGTTGGCAAAGAGTGGCAGATAGAATACAATGTGGAAAAGTGTGAGGTTATGCACTTTGGAAGGAGAAATGGAGGCATAGACTATTTTCTAAATGGGGAAATGCTGAGGAACTCAGAAACACAAAGGGACTTGGGAGTCATTGTTCAAGATTCTCTTAAGGTTAACGTGCAGGTTCAGTCGGCAGTTAGGAAGGCAAATGCAATGTTAGCATTCATGTCGAGAGGGCTAGAATACAAGAGCAGGGATGTACTTCTGAGGCTGTATAAGGTTCTGGTCAGACCCCATTTGGAGTATAGAGAGCAGTTTTGGGCCCCATATCCAAGGAAAGATGTGCTGGCCTTGGAAAGGGTCCAGAGGAGGTTCACAAGAATGATCCCTGAAATGACGAGCTTGTCATATGAGGAACGATTGAGGACGCTGGGTCTGTACTCGTTGGAGTTTAGAAGGATGAGGGGGGATCTTATTGAAACTTACAGGATGTTGCGAGGCCTGGATAGAGTGGACATGGAGAGGATGTTTCCACTAGTAGGAAAAACTAGAACCAAAGGGCACAACCTCAGGCTAAAGGGACAATCCTTTAAAACAGAGACGAGGAGGAATTTCTTCAGCCAGAGGGTGGTGAATCTGTGGAACTCTTTGCCGCAGAAGGCTGTGGAGGCCAGGTCATTGAGTGTCTTTAAGACAGAAATAGATAGGTTCTTGATTAATAAGGGGATCAGGGGTTATGGGGAAAAGGCAAGAGAATGGGGATGAGAAAAATATCAGCCATGACTGAATGGCGGAGCAGACCCGATGGGCCGAGAGGCCTAATTCTGCTCCCATGTCTTATGGTCAACATTTTTTATTAAATTGGTGGAAACAAGCCTGTTAGCCAGAACACCAAGAACCTCATACTCTTCTCTGCTTGAAGCAGAAGCAAGCGGATGGCACACTTGTGCATAAAAAGGGGGCAGAGTTCCCACTTTGGGTGCAAATTGCGCTACTTTTCGGAAGTCAACACTCAAACTCACTTCGCATAATCAAATACAAATGTTCCATGATCCAATGTCATGGGGCATCATTTTAAAATGCCCTTACATTAAATGAAACATTTATTGACACAAGAGTGGTAACCCTGGAGCAGCTTTAGCAATATAGCTAACAAGATTTTATATAGCTACAAACTATTTACTCATTTCATTTTTGTGCACTAGTCAATTTCATAGAATCTCTACAGTGTAGGAGGCGGCCATTCGGTCCATCGAGTCTGCACTGGCTCTCTGACAGAGCATCCTATCACTCCACATATTTACCCCACTAATCCCCCTAACCTACACATCTTTGGAAACTAAGGGGCAAGTTAGCATGGGCAATCAACCTAACCCGCACATCTTTGGACTGTGGGAGGAAACCGGAGCACCCGGAGGAAACCCATGCAGACACGGGGAGAATGTGCAAACTCCACACACCCAAGGCCAGAATTGAACCCGGTTCCCTGGCGCTGTGAGGCAGCAGTGCTAACCATTGTGCCACCGTGCCGCCCTATTTCTCAGCAATTAGTGTTTTTTTTAAAAAGCCCGTGCATCTAAAAAGGAAAAGCTTTAAATGAAGGATCTTCTTGAAGGATCACAAACAGCAAAATTAGTAGAAACATGGTCAGGCTAACCAATTTGATTTGGGGGCCAGGCAGTTTTGTGGCAAAGGTCAGTGTGTTAAACTAGCACAAAGGTTGTGGACACTCTACTTAAACAGGGATTTACTCGCACAGAGAAAATCCTCAAACTTTTTGCTCTGCTTTGGCCAAATTACACCGGCAAGCGTAATCGAGCAAAATCTCTACAGTTTATTGAATGGGCAGCACCTCCAACAAAGCAATGTTTTCTTCAGTAGCGCGGGAGTGGGACTTAAACACATTGAAAGGAATGCCACCAACTGAGCCAGCCAGACTTTAAAACAAATTAATTTGTAGCGATAACTTCCAGCGTCGGATCACCAAATGGAAACTGAATCAGCAGTTGCTTTGTGACCAGCTCGATTTAAAAAACCCAGTATGAGAAGTTTCCAGGTCTACCTCCATCCATCTCAATGTTGCAGTATTCGAAGTTAGAATTGTTTCGGACTCAACATTCAAGATCACAACTTCTGCACAAACCCCCCACCCCTAGATTCAGCATTCCTTCCTGCCATCACTGCTACGTGCATTTGTGTTATACATGTAGTTATGCCATTAACATAGTAAAAATGTTACCAAGGCACCTCAGAAGATTGCACATCAGACATAGGACTTAGGATTAGGAGTAAGCCCTTTAAACCTGCTCCTCCATTCACTAAGATCTTTTCCGGCAATTGGTGAGGTCACACCTGGAGTATTATGTGCAGTTTTGGTGTCCTTATCTGAGGAAGGATGTTCTTGCTATAGAGGGAGTGCAGCGAAGGTTTACCAGGCTGATTCCTGGGACGGCAGGTCTGTTATATGAAGAGAGACTAAATCGGTTAGGATTATATTCATTGGGGTCTAATACCTGGGTGCTGTCCATCTTTAATTTTGAGACTCTTCATGCTGCTTTGTGAAAACTTCTGCTTTCTCCTGGAACCGTTCAACCTTTTCTTGAATTTGAGATTCTTTATTTCCATTTCAGCCCTGTCACCTTTCAGCAACTCAGTGGTTCTCAGTAAGTTTGAGGCATCCGGTGACTAAATTAGTTAGGATTATATTCACTGGTGTTTAGAAGAGAGGGGGACTCATGGAAACTTAAAAAACTCTTAACAGGATTAGACAGGGTGGATTCAGAAAGAATGTTCCCGATGGTAGGGGAGTCCAGAACTAGGGGGTCATAGTTTGAGGATAAGGGGTAAACCTTTTAGGACTGAGGTGAGGAGAAATTTCTTCACCCAGAGAGTGGGAAATATGTGGAGTTCACTACCACAGAAAGTAGCTGAAGCCAAAATGTTGTGTGATTTCAAGAAGAAATTAGATATAGCTCTTGGGTCTAAAGGGGGAAGGGTGGGGGGGGAAAACGGGGAGAAAAAAAAAAAATCAGGATATTGAATTTGATGATCAGCAATGAGCAGGCTCGAAGGGCCGAATGGCCTACTCCTGCTTCTAGTTTCTATGTTTCTATCTTGGCTGATCTGGGTGCGGTCTGGACTCTACTTTCCTGTCTGCTACCCCCACCCCATAACCCTCGACTCCCTCATCTATCAAAAATCCATCCAACTCAGCAAAGAATGAATTCATAGAACATAGAACATAGAAAGCCACAGCACAAACAGGCCCTTCGGCCCACAAGTTGCGCCGATCACATCCCCACCTCTAGGCCTATCTATAGCCCTCAATCCCATTAAATCCCATGTACTCATCCAGAAGTCTCTTAAAAGACCCCAACGAGTTTGCCTCCACCACCACCGACGTCAGCCGATTCCACTCACCCACCACCCTCTGAGTGAAAAACTTACCCCTGACATCCCCCCTGTACCTACCCCCCAGCACCTTAAACCTGTGTCCTCTCGTAGCAACCATTTCAGCCCTTGGAAATAGCCTCTGAGAGTCCACCCTATCCAGACCCCTCAACATCTTGTAAACCTCTATCAGGTCACCTCTCATCCTTCGTCTCTCCAGGGAGAAGAGACCAAGCTCCCTCAACCTATCCTCATAAGGCATGCCCCCCAATCCAGGCAACATCCTTGTAAATCTCCTCTGCACCCTTTCAATGGCTTCAACATCTTTCCTGTAATGAGGTGACCAGAACTGCGCGCAGTACTCCAAGTGGGGTCTAACCAGGGTCCTATAAAGCTGCAGCATTATCTCCCGACTCCTAAACTCAATCCCTCGATTAATGAAGGCTAGTACGCCATACGCCTTCTTGACCGCATCCTCCACCTGCGAGGCCGATTTAAGAGTCCTATGGACCCGGACCCCAAGCCTCCACTATCTTCTGAGGGAAGAGAATTCCACAGACTAATCATCCTCAGAGAAAAAAAAAAATCTCCTCAGCTCTGCCCTAAAAAAGGAGGCATTTTATTTTTAAAACTCTGGTCCCTACGTTTAGCGACACCCACCCGCCCCAGAGGAGGAAATATCCATCTCAGAACACACCTCATCAAGTCCCCTGTGGATCTGGTATGTTTCCATAAGATCATATCCATGTCTTTTAAACTCCAATGGGCATTGGCGCAACCTGTCTGATCTTTCTTCACAAGATAGGCCTACTCACAGGCCCTTCAATGCTGACAGCGACTCAGAGAGGCAGACATTTAGTCAAGTGACAAAACACTTGGCCCAAAGAGGTAGACTAAAGCAGCTTTGTTAAAAAGGTGGAAGCGGCAAAGAGGTTTTGGGATGGAATTCCAGTGGGTCCCCAAAAAGAAGTTGCGGCTATGCACCAGAGGCCAAGATTCGGAGAAACGCGGGCTTTGCGGAGGATTGCAGGACCGCAAAGATGAAAGGAGGTGCGAGGGCCGTGTCGGAATTTGAACAGTTTCCTTGCTAAGCCTCCACTGCGTGCCAGTTACCCAGCGGGGAGTCCAGTCAGCTTCCGGGGAATTAGCGTATTGGCCACAGCAGTCTCTGAAACTTCCAAGTCGGTCATTGGGGAAATGATAAATCAACTCTTTAAAAAAAAAAATGGCTCCAGCGCAAAACTACAGCAATTTATATTTTTGGCACCGTGCAACAACTTTGAAAATCAGTTTTTAATAAAAGTACAACATGCTGTACTTTGACGCTTCATTGCCCACCTCCGTTTACAAGGCTGGCAGAGTGCCAAGCATCAACATCCTATAAAAAGGAGAATACTTGCCTTTTAAAGCAATCCAAGCTCTGGAATCGTGACCCCCCACCCCCCCTCCTTTAACAAATACTTAGCTAACTTTTATTTGTGCGTCAATCATTATCAGCTGGGAGGCTACTTATCCCAGCACTTTTTTTGAAACTCTCAAGAGTTCCTGCCAAAAACATCACAAGAGATTGTTGCAGCCATATCGCTCAGTCATGCTCTACTCAATCCAAAAGGAAACAGCAGTGTGCTTTTAAAAAATTACCATATCTCCCTCCCAAATCTTCTAAAAATCGCCAAAACTTCGCACCAAACCTTTCATCGCCTCCCCCTCCCCACTGCTCCGCGTAGGAAAAATTGGTCGAAGAAATTTGGGACGCAAAAAATTTCTACAAATAAAAAAAACAGGAAAAACAAACTTGGGATTCGTTCAAAACAGGAGGTGAAAGCAACCAGAAAACATTCAAGTGACACTGATGCCTTGTTTCAGAGCCAACTTCATCTTTCCCACTCTTTGTCGCTTGTCTGCTCCTAGATGTCTAATCCCAGCTCTCCAGTTTGGGTCAGAGAGGTTCCAGGTTTAAATAAAAATGGCAGAATCTGGGCTGGGTTCCACGGGCGTCTGCTGGGATCCAACTGTTTCATCGAATCCCTATCGTGCAGAAGGAGGCCATTCGGCCCATCGAGTCTGCACCGACTACAATCCCACCCAGGCCCTATCCCCATAACCCCATGCCTTTACCCTAGCTAGTCCCCCTGTCACTAAGGGCCAATGGAGTCTTGACAACTACATGAATAAGATGGGAATAAATGGATACGGTCTCAGGAAGGGTTGGGGGTTTTAGTTCAGTCAGGCAGCACAGTCGGTGCAGGCTTGGAGGGCCGAAGGGGCTGTTCCTGTGCTGTAATTTTCTTTGTTCAATCCACCTAACCCGCACATCTTTGGACTGTGGGAGGAAACCGGAGCACCTGGAGGAAACCCATGCAGACACGGATAGAATGTGCAGACTCCGCACAGACAGTGACCCAAGACAGGAATCAAACCCGGGCCCCTGGCACTGTGAGGCAGCGGTGCTAACCATTGTGCCTATAGAGTCTGCACTGACAACAACCCCATCCAGGCCCTATCCCAGTAACCCCACGTATTGACTTTTTAATAAAGGTTTTAGTTTATTCATTTGTCACAAGTATGCGTACATTCACACTGCAATGAAGTTACTGTGAAATTCCCCTAGTCGCCACACTCTGGCGCCTGTTTGGGTACACTGAGGGAGAATTTAGCACGGCCAATGCACCTAACCAGCACGTCTTTTGGACTCTGGGAGGAAACCGAAGCACCCGGAGGAAATCCACGCAGACACGGGGAGAACGTGCAGTCTCCGCACAGACAGTGACCCAAGCCAGGAATCGAACGCACGTCGCTGGCACTGTGCGGCAGCAGTGCTAACCACTGTGCCACCCCAGTTTCCACAGTCTCGGCGGGTCTCCATTTTCCTGGCTGCAGTTCCACAATCGGCTGTCTTCTGTGGAGCATTGATCAGGTGGGCTGTGCACGCAGCAGACTGCAACTCATGTAGAGTTTCCCATCAGCAACAAAGGAGAAACACTCAACTAGTCAGAACCGACCAGGAATCTGCCCATCAGAATTCCAGCTGGTCCAACACCGGAAATGTCAACTTGTCCATCCTCTGCTCATTCTAACAAAGAACAAAGAAAAGTACAGTGCAGAAACAGGTTCTTTGGCCCTCCAAGTCTCTGCCAATCATGATACCCTAACCTTCTGCCCCTAATCGGTCCGTACCCCTCTATTCAGGTACCCATCCAGATGCCTTTTAAATGTTGCTAATGTGCCTGCTTCCACCACCTCTTCTGGCAGCGCATTCCAGGCACCTACCATTCTCTGCGTGAAAACTTACCCCCGCACATCTCCCTTAAACATTCCCCCTCTCACCTTGAACCCTTGTAATTAACACCTCCACCCTGGGAAAAAGCCTCTGACTATCCACCCTGTCTATGCCTCTCATAATTTTTTAGACCTCTATCAGGTCTCCCCTAGGTCTCTGTCTTTCCAGTGAAAACAATCCTAGTTTATTCAACCTCTCCTCATAGTCAATACTCTTGAGACCAGGCAACGTCCTGGTGAACCTTGTTTGCACTCTCTCCAAAGCTTCCACATCCTTCTGATAGTGTGACCAGAACTGCACGCAATACTCCAACTGCAGCCTAACCAAAGTTTTATATAGCTGCAACATGATTTCCCAACTCTTGTACTCAATGCCCCGGCCGATGAAGGCAAGCATGCCATATGCCTACTTAATCACCTTGGCCACCTGTGTTGTCACTTTTAGAGAACTGTGGACCTGCACACCCAAATCCCTATTTTCGTTAATATTTCTAAGGATTTTGCCATTTACAGTATAATTCACACCTAAATCTAATCCTCCAAAAATGCATCACCTCACATTTGTCCAGATTAAACACCATCTGCCATTTCTGTGCCCAAGTCTCCAATCTACCGATATTCTGTTGTATCCTCTGACAATCCCCGGCACTATCAACACCATCAATCTTCATGTCATCCGCAAGCTTACTAAATCAGATCATCCACATTTTCCTCCACTACACTACAAAACAACAGAGGTCCCAGCACTGATCCCTGCGGAAAACCTCTAGCTATAGATCTACATTCTGAAAAACACCCTTCCATTGCTACTCTCTGTCTTCTATGACCAAGCCAGTTCTGTATCCATCTAGCCAGCCCACCCCGAATCCCATGTGATATCAGTCTTTGTACCAGTCTGCCATGTGGGACCTTGTCAGACGCCTTACTAAAGTCCATATAAACGACATCCACAGCCCTTCCCTCATCAATTATCTTTGCCACCTCTTCAAAAAACTCAGTCAAGTTGGTGAGACATGACCGTCCCCGTACAAAACCATGCTGTCGGTCACTAAGTAGTCCATTTTCTTCCAAATGTGCATATACCCTATCCCTCAGTATCTTCTGCAAAAGCTTCCCCGCCACTGACGTCAGGCTCACTGGCCTATAATTTCCTGGATTATCTCTGCTTCCTTTCTGAAACAAGGGAGAAACATTGGCCATTCTCCAGTCCTCTGGAACCCTTGCTTGTGGTCAAAGAGGATGTGAAGATATCTGTTCAGGCCCCAGCTATTTCTCCCCTTGCCTCCTGCAGTAACCTGGGATAGATCCCATCTGGCCCTGGGGACTTGTCTACCTTAATGCAATTTATGATCCCCAATTCTTCTTCCTTTGACATACTGACATTATAAGAAGTTTAACAACACCAGGTTGTTACTTCTTACTGTGTTTACCCCAGTCCAACGCCGGCATCTCCACATCATACTGACATTATCCAGAGCACTGATACAACTATCCCTGACTTCAACATCTGTCACGTCCTTCTCTTGCTAAATGTTTCCAGCATTGGACAGCACGGTAGCACAGTGATTAGCACTGCTGCCCCATTAACCCAGATACCTGGGTTTAATTCCGGCCTTGCGTAATCTGTATGGAGTTTGCACGTTCTCCCAGTGTCTGCATGAGTTTCCTCCGGGTTCCTCCCACACTCCAAAGATGTGAGAGTTAGGTTAATAGGCCATGCTAAATTGCCCCTTAGTGTCATGGGAATTAGCAGGGTAGATACGTAGGGTTACGGGGATATGGTCTGGGTGGGACTGTTATTGGTGCAGGCTCAATTGGGCCAAATGGCTTCCTTCTGCACTGTAGGGATTTTATGATTTGTTTATTCTAGATTTGCTGCTCTTTGCTTACACCAGTTAGGTTGTTCGTAGACAGCGCCAAGGCCAGGTCACATCTCTCAAAATCCAAAACAAAAATTCATACAGTTTCAGAGGCAATCAAACGGATAGCTTGAACATTTCTGGCTGAAGCCACACCTCCCCAAATTAAAACGTGGTTCAAGGCACCCTCATGGGAGGCTTTTCTTCTTGCATCAATTACTCTGATTTCTAGATAGGAATGAGATATCTGGGTTTACACTTTTGGCATCTATGAATGCTCAAACCAAGCTTACGTCAACTGCGCACCCCCAGCCCCGTGACCTCTACTAATCGAAGGAGATAAGAGCAGCAATATCTTGAGAACACCATCAACACTGTTTTCTCTGCCAAGTCACAAACCATCCTGACTCATTGCTACATGATTAAAATCCTGGAATTTTAATACCAGCACAGAAGCACATCATTGGAGAACAGCAGTAATTCAAGGTGATGGCCTAAGCCAAGCCTCTTGGGCACCTCCCCCATGTCCACTGAACAAATCAAGTAAACTATTTCGTAAGGATCCGAGGCAAGAAGGCCCAATGAAATTATTTTCTTCCGTTGCCTTGTGTTTATCAATCACAGTCTGTTGGGTCTTCATTCTTTCCCTGGACCATTTATCTCACCACTGGGTCAAAGTAGACATGGTCCTCCTCCATTCAGATATTATCTTCAGTGCTCCATAAACACGAGAGATTCTTGGGCAATTTTCCCCACCCCATCAAGGCCTGATTTTTAAACATGGCAGCCATAGCACAAAAGAATAGCCATGAATCAGCTTAAATTGAATTTCAACCAAGCTCACAGCCAATTTAAACTCTTTTGATCTCAGCTTTAAATCATTCTGTACCTCACCCCAGGAAACAAACCAGCATCCAAAGCCTCAGCCTGTCCAAAGAATCCCTACAGTGCAGGAGGCAGCCATCCGGCCCATCGAATTTACACCGACTCTTGGAAAGAGCAACATACCCAGGCCCTCCCCTCCACCCTATACCCATAACCCTATGCATTTACCGTGGTTAATCTACCTAACCTGCACATCTTTGGACTGTGGGAGGAAAGCGGAGCACCCGGAAGAAACCCACGCAGACACAGGTGCAAACTCCACACAGCCATCCGAGGTTGGAACTGAACCCAGGTCCCTGGTGCTGTGAGGCAGCAGTGCTAACCACCCAGTCATGATGACTCAAGCAGGACAGGGCCACTATATTGGACTTCCCACATACTACTCATTCTTCTGCAGAGGCTTTGTACAAGGAACGTTTTGGTTAAATTGTTCATTCAAAACAGAAGGAAAGTTAAACGATGAAAGAGCCCCCCACCCCCCCGGGGCATGTTTTGCAGCAGCAGAGGCCGCAGATCATCAGCCGAGGCCAGATCTTCTGGGCCTACTGCTGAAAAAAGGCTTTTCCTGTTTCTCACCACCTCTGCTGCCAGGAACCCACGGCTGGGGAGAAGTTTGGGGTGGGGGGGCTGGTCACCATCGACGGGACCACAAGATCCTCCCGGCAGGAAGGGCCAGAAAATTTCAGTCAGGGTTTTCCACTTTTGCATCCAGTAATGACTGGTGAAAAGAGAAGAAGTTCAAATGGTGTGTTGGGGTAGGACCCAAATCACGTACTCAATGCTTCTCTCTCTCTCTCAGGCAAACACATGGCCCAGTAACCAACAACAACCAAACCATAGTCCTTCCAGAGACTGAGTCCAATTAAATAGACATTGGAGCAACCAGGGCAGGGTAGTCCAAGCATTTTGTCTTCATCTGCCAATTTGCTACACACCACGGAGACTCCCAAACCACATGTGAAAATTTTAAAATGAATGTTCTCATTAAATTTGCATGTTATTCAACCTGCCAATACCAACAGATGTACATGCTCCAATTTAGAACTTGGCCACCAATGAAGCAGCAGCATTAAGAGCAGCCTTTTCAAAACATTCTGGCCCATAGAATTCAAACAGGGCAACCCAGAAAGTAAGAAATCCAACACTGAAATAGAACAAGAGATGCCCGGGTTGAAGCCTGAGCTGCCAAGGTTCATATGGTGCTTGTGGGCTATGGTATAAAGAGTCACTAAATCCACACCGTGCAAATTGCTCCTTTTTCCTTCCAGCCATTAGAAATCAGAGGAAAACAAGATTCAGGCCAGCAATTTTGGTCAACATGGAGCCAAGACCCTGGAACTGAAAGAATATTTCAACTGTTGTAGCACGGTGGCACAGTGGTTAGCACTGCTGCCTCACAGCGCCAGGGACCTGGGTTCGATTCCGGCCTTGGGTGACTGTCTGTGTGGAGTTTGCACATTCTTCCTGTGTCTGCGTGAATTTCCTCCGGATGCTCCAGTTTCCTTCCACAGTCCAAAAATGTGCGGGTTAGGTTGATTGGCCATGATAAGTTGCTTCTTAATGTCAGGGGTATTAGGAGGGCAAGTGCGTGGGGTTACAAGGATAGGACAGGACCTGGGTGGGATTGTTGCGGTACAGGCTCGATGGGCCAAATGGCCTCCTTCTGTACTGTAGATTCGACGATTCAGAGCTCTGCCCCAACACAAAAGATTAGCTTATGTTCGTTTCTTGGATCTACTCTCATGAAAGTAATGTAGGTTCATATCCCACAGTGGGTAGCTCAGCCCAAAGACAGTTAAAGACACGGTAACAGAGACTTCTGGAGTCGGATAGCAATTTTCATTGCACCCGCAAAACAATCAGTATAGGTAAATATTTTTCATATCACCACTTTCCCACTCAACTCCAGAGAATGGTGTTAGAAACATAGAAAATAGAAGCAGGTTCAGGCCATTCGGTCCTTTTAATACACCCCTGTTCTATATAATAATGAAAGAGGAAGAGCAGCAGCTTAAGCAAGTGAGGCATGATGGCAGGAACTCATGATTGCCCCTCTTGATGGCAGTACATGTGTTGTTGGATAATAATGGCATTTAGGGCGCTTTACTCAACCTGCTAATTTAATTGGTGGAGAGGTTGCATTAAGTAGCACTTTAAATGAGGTGAAGCTCTGTTGAAAATAGCAAACAGAGATGTCATACCGGCTTGTTCAGCAACTACAGTTTATTAAGGATTCTTTCATGGGATGGGAACATCGCTGGCAAAGGCCAGCATTCACAGCCAATCACCAACTGTCCTTTAGCTATGTGGTCACTTCAGAGGATAGTTAAGAATCAAGCTTGGAGTCACATGTAGGCCAGGCTGGGTAAGGATGGCAGAGTTTCTTCCCAAAAGGACAGGAGTGAACCAGATGGCCGGACTTTTACCACAACACCCGTGATTCCGGCTTGCAGAATGGAATTCTCTGTTGGCCTCAGGCGGGATTTTACGAGCCTTGCCCGAGCAAGGTTGTAAAATCCTGGTCGATAAGTTTTTATAACAACCAACGAATGGTCCCCATTCTCCAAGATATTACTAAGACTAGCTTCATATTCCAGATTTATTCATTGAATTTTAATTCCAACAGCTGCCATGGTGGGATTTGAACCCATGTCCCCAGAGCCTTGGCCTCTGGAGTACGAGAAGTGACATGACCACTATGCCACCATCTCCCCCATTTGCTCCAGTGACATTGGCTTGTGCTTACTCATTAGGCAAACCTACAGCTTACTTCATCACAGGCCCAAATTCTCTTCACTCAGTCGAATACCTTGTTCTTACATGACACAAGGCTCATATGTAAAGGTATTTCTGGGCCTGCAAAATTATTTCTTAAAATTAATCAAACCAGAATACCAGTATTATATACCAATGCTTTCTTTTGATGCAAATCCTATGCCTGGGCTACTACGGGGTCAGGTTCAGGGAAATGACGGCAGGGGTTAGATTTAAAGTTTATCTATGTGTCACAAGTAGGCTTACATTAACACTGCAATGAAGTTACTGTGAAAATCCGTGAGTCGCCACAGTCCGGTGACAGTTGGGGGACACCGAGGGAGAATTTAGCAATGCGCCTAATCAGCATGTCTTTCAGACTGTGGGAGGAAACCGGAGCACCTGGAGGAAACCCACGCAGTCACGGGGAGAATGTGCAGACTCCACACAAACAGCGACCCAAGCCGGGAATCGAACCCGGTTCCCTGCTGTTGTGAGGGAGCAGTGTTAACCACTGTGCCACCCACACTCAGTAACATTGTACTGCAGACCAGACCACTAAATTTATTTTAAAATGTTTAAAATACCTACAACACTTCCAAGAGACTTTATTTTTGGCTTAAAAGTCAAAACACATGCAAGAGTCACTTACACAATATCTATAATTGGAAAAACACTGGCCAGGATATTTCGGATGCTGGGGCTACACATTTTGCCATCCAAAGAGTTAGAGGGGCACATTGTCCCGTCAACACCCTGCCCCACAGCCATTTCACACGAGAATGAGCGTTAAGTGGCTAGATGCAGGACTTTCACCCCTTACTCGTGTGTTGGGCCCATCTGAGAGCGCTGCCTGTCAGCTGCTCTGAGTCACCGTAGTGACAAAAGTTGCAGTGCATAGAAGGGGAAGTTCATGAAGTGTCCGGAGCCCAAGTCCCAGGAGTGCACAGAGCTTCCAGGGTCTCTGGCAGGGAGGGCAGTGGATAGTGGGTGATTGGGATGTCAGGAGAGAGACCAGGCAGGAGGTCCAGCACTCAAGGTTAGAAGGGGGCGATGGAGGTAGCCCCCCCAGATCACCACTTCCACCCAAGGCCAAAGCCCAATCATTTTCAGACTTCTCCACACCCGGGAAATCGTCCCACCAGCTTACAAGTTGAGTTTCGGTGAAAAAACAGCCCTTAAGTGGCCACTTAAGGGCCTTAATTGGGGCAAGGGTAGGCAGCCCACCTAAGGTCTTGCCCGCATCAGTGTAAAATCATTGAGGGGTTGGGACAGACGGGAAGACTATTTGTTCCATATCACACTCCCCCGTTTCCTTACCTAAAAACCTATCATGAAGCTCAGGCCCTCATCTGAAGGCACATGTCAAAAACAAGTGCTGAAGCAAAAAGAGAGATAAAGATGGATGCTGGTGAGGGTGGGGGTTGACCAAAAGCTTGGTTCAGAAAAATGTTCCTGAGTCTGTGTCCCACAGCACCTACAGTCTAATGCTGCTGTTCAGGAGGTCACCTTTGTGTGTTGCCTTGTTTGTGGCTAATCTAAGAAAATAATAAAAGGAATAAGGCAAAAAGAAATGCTGACCAACACAAGTCACTGACACTACAGTGCCAACAGTGGTCAGAGGACTGAATAGCTGGGGCTGTCGGCTACTAAGGGAAATAGAAAAAGGTATTACCATTACATTTTGCTTATTACATTAGCAATGTCACATGCAAATCATGACAAGAAAAAGTAGACATGACAGACAGGAAGTCTTACAAAGAGATCTGTTACAACCCCATTCATTGTACCAGTAATCTCATTACTGTATTTAATTAGAAGATGATGTGGAGATGCTGGCGTTGGACTGGGATAAACACAGTAAGAAGTCTCACAACAGCAGGTTAAAGTCCAACAGGTTTATTTGGTAGCACAAGCCACTAGCTTTCAGAGCGCTGACCCTTCATCAGGTGAGTGGAAGTTCTGTTCACAAACAGGGCATATAAGGACACAAACTCAAAGCTGGAGACAATACACATCTCTTTAACCTGTGCTTAACCCTCTCTCCACTCACATTCTCTGTACCTTTAAGGCTTGATTACCTGTAAAGACTCGCATTCCAACCATTATTTTGGAAATTGAGTTTGTGTCTTTATATGCCCTGTTTGTGAACAGAACTCCCACTCCCATAAAATACAGATGGAGCGTGAGAAGGTAAAATCCAATACCAGTGTCTTGTGCTTAAACAAAGGCGACTATAAAGGGATGAGGGAGGAGTTGGCTAAGGTAGACTGGGAGCAAAAACTTTATGGTGGGACAATTGAGGAACAGTGGAGGACTTTCAAAGCGATCTTTCACAGTGCTCAGCAAAAGTATATACCAGTGATAAGGAAGGACTGTAGAAAAAGAGATAATCAGCCATGGATATCTAAGGAAATAAAGGAGGGTATCAAATTGAAAGAAAATGCATACAAAGTGGCAAAGATTAGTGGGAACCTAGAGGATTGGGAAATCTTTAAAGGTCAGCAGAAAGCCACGAAAAAAGCTATAAAGAAAAGTAAGATGGATTATGAGAGTAAACTAGCTCAGAATATAAAAACAGATAGCAAAAGTCTCTACAAATATATAAAACAAAAAGAATGGCAAAAGTAAACATTGATCCTTTAGAGGACAAGAAGGGGGATGTAATAACTGGAAATGAGAAAATGGCTGAGGCATTGAACAGGTATTTTGTGTTGGTCTTCACAGTGGAAGACACAAATAACATGCCAAAAATTGATGACAGCAAGGCTATAGCAGGTGAGAACTTAGAAACTATTATCACGAAAGAGGTAGTGTTGGGCAAGTTAATGGGGCTAAAGGTAGACAAGTCTCCTGGTCCTGATGGAATGCATCCCAGGTACAAAACGAGATGGCGGGAGAAATAGCAAATGCGCTAGTAGTAATTTACCAAAATTTGTTGGACTCTGGGGTGGTTCCCGCAGATTGGAAAAAAGCAAATGTGACGCCACTGTTTAAAAAAGGAGGTAGACAAAAGGCAGGTAACTATAGGCCAGTTAGCTTAACTTCTGTAGTAGGGAAAATGCTTGAATCTACCATCAAGGAAGAAATAGCGAGACATCTGGATATAAATTGTCCCATTGGTAAGACGCAGCATGGGTTCATGAAGGGAAGGTCATGTTTGACTAATTTGGTGGAATTCTTTGAGAACGTTACATGTGCAGAGAACAATGGGGAACCTGTAGATGTGGTGTATCTGGATTTCCTGAATACATTTGACAAGGTGCCGCAACAAAAACTGCTACATAAGATAAAGGTGCACAGTGTCACGGGTAATGTATTAGCATGGATAGAGGATTGGTTAACTAACAGAAAGCAAAGAGTGGGGGTAAATAGGTGTTTTTCTGGTTGGCGATCAGTGACTAGTGGTGTGCCTCAGGGATCAGCGTTGGGACCACAATTGTTTACGATTTACATAGATGATTTGTAGTTGGGGACCAAGTGTAGTGTGTCAAAATTCGCAGATGACACGAAGATGGGTGGAAGAGCAAAGTGTGCAGAGGACACAAAGTCTGCAAAGGGATATAGATAATCTAAGTGAGTGGGCGAGGGTCTGGCAGATGGAGTACAATGTTGGTAAATGTGAGGTCATCCATTTTGGTAGGAATAACAAAATGGACTATTATTTAAATGGTAAAAAATTGCAGCATTGCTGCTGTGCAGAGGGACCTGGGTGTCCTTATGCAGGAATCTCAAGGAGTTGGTTTGCAGGTGCAGCAGGTAATTAAGGTGGCAAATGGAATTTTGTCCTTCATTGCTACAGGGATGGAGTTTAAAAACAGCGTGATCATGTTGCAGCTGTATAAGGTGCTAGTGAGGCCACACCTGGAGTACTGTGTACAGTTTTGGTCTCCTTACTTGAGAAAGGATATACTGGCACTGGAGGGGGTGCAGAGGAGATTCACTAGGTTGATTCCGGAGTTGAGAGGGTTGGCTTATGAGGAGAGACTGAGTAGACTGGGGCTCTACTCATTGGAATTCAAAAGAATGAGGGGAAATCTTATAGAAACATATAAGATTATGAAGGGAATAGATAAGATAGAAGCAGGGAAGTTGTTTCCACTGGCGGGTGAAACTAGAACTAGGGGGCATAGTCTCAAAATAAGGAGAAGCAGATTTAGGACAGAGTTGAGGAGGAACTTCTTCACACAAAGGGTTGGGAATCTGTGGAATTCCCTGCCCAGTGAAGCAGTTGAGGCTACCTCGTTGAATGTTTTTAAGGGAAGGAGAGATAAATTTTTGAACAGTAAAGGAATTAAGGGTTATGGTGAGCGGGGGGGTAAGTGGAGCTGAGTCCACAAAAAGATCAGCCATGATCTTATTGAAGGCGCAGCAGGCTCGAGGGGCCAGATGGCCTACTCCTGCTCCTAGTTCTTATGTTCTTATCATAGAAACCCTACAGTGCAGAAAGAGGCCATCAGGCCCATCGGGTCTGCACCGACCACAATCCCACCCAGGCCCTACCCCCATATCCCTACACATTTACCCGCTAATCCCTCTAACCTACGCATCTCAGGACACTGAGGGGCAATTTTAGCATGGCCAATCAACCTAACCACACCTGGATGACCTTATGTTCTCACCTGATGAAGGGGCAGCACACCGAAAGCTAGTGGCTTGTGCTACCAAATAAACCTGTGGGACTTTAACCTGGTGTTGTGAGGCTTCTTACTGTTTTTAATTAGAAGAGCAATCAAGACATTGTTCACCCTTTCATTTATTTTCAACTTTTGCCTTTGTACCCTAAAATGATGAACTGATGATCACGACAGTGCTGCATTGTACAACTCTCCCTGAAGATCCTGCACTCACCATCACGTAATGTCGCTGCATCTCGGTCTTCTCGCTGGCCAGTTTTTCACACTCCATCTTAAGGCTTGCAAACAAGGAAACAAAAATGTCAGAACGCATTTCAAAATGGCTTCCCCGGCCCCTTAATCCCATTTT
Source organism: Mustelus asterias (assembly GCF_964213995.1). Classification (NCBI taxonomy): domain Eukaryota; kingdom Metazoa; phylum Chordata; class Chondrichthyes; order Carcharhiniformes; family Triakidae; genus Mustelus; species Mustelus asterias. Next base: position 21,579,762 of record NC_135826.1, read on the forward strand.
CAACCTCCCACCCAGGGAAAGAAAGACATTTCCAACCCTACCACCTCAAAATTATATTTCCACTCCTCGAGACAGAGGACAAATCTTCCATTTTCTCTCTTTTCTAGGTCAAGTTTTGACCCCTAAATACAGAGGTCACTCCTGAACTCCCGACTTGATTTGCTCAAGTACCCAAAATGTAATCTTTTTCATTGCCCCCGCGCCACTCAGTTGAAATCATGACAAATCCCAGTACTTTCGACTCTAATTCCTGCCCAGGATTCAACTTGTGAAAATCCTCACCTCCTTCAGCGACACCTCCAACCTACGTTGAAATTACGTAAACTTAAGGTTAATTGGCAAAAAAAAGGAAGATGTGAAGAGAATTTTTAAAAATATGTAGGCAGCAAGTTTTGATCGGCAATGTTTCAGTTTACTTTATTAGTGTCATGAGTAGGCTTACATTAACGCTGCAATGAAGTTACTATGAAAATCCAGTAGTCGCCACACCTGTTCGGGTACACCGAGGGAGAATTTAGCATGGCCAATGCACCTAACCAGCATATCTTTTGGACTGGAAGGAAACCAGAACACCCGGAGGAAACCCACGCAGACACGGGGAGAACGTGCAGACTCCACACAGACAGTCACCCGAGGCCGGAATTGAACCCGGGTCCCTGGCGCTGTGAGGCAGCAGTGCTAACCGCTGTGCCGCCCCAATTCCTTTACTCAAATCCAATGCACTACCTGAAAGGGTGGTCGAAGCAGATTCATAAAGGAAAAATAAATTGTAGGAAAGAGCAGGGGAGTGGGGCCTGTACAGGCATGATGGGCCTAATGGCCTCTTCCAGTGCTTCAAGACTCTATGGAATTGAATGACAGAAACGCAAGTCTGCTGCCATGTAATCATTATTTCATTATCCAGCTGCTCTTCCTTGCCTATTCTACTGCCTTGGATACCTTTCACCTAAATTTATCACTTAAAATTCATCATGATTAATAAGAACACCCGTATTAGCTTGCATTAAGCAACAGAACGCATGAGGAAATTTGATGGGTGAAGCCCATAATAGCATTCAGTCGCAAGGTGCTCGTGACATTGCGAGAATTAAAGTACAAAGGGTGACAGATTTCACTCGTTAGACCTAGGTCGACATCAGAGCATTTTTAACCCCAGTCGCTTCAATTGATGCCACTTGGTGTTCTCCCTCTCCTCCTCGCCCCAGCTTTCAGGGCCAGAAGGTTAATGAGGCTTCATTGAAAGCTATTAAGCTTAGGCAGTTCAATAGAAGGCAGCAGCAGCAGGTGGAATAATGCACTGCAGGAAACATCTTATTAAAATGGAATCTTTGATATCCGAGTTTGATTTTTAAAAGTAAAATCAGTCCGGATTATTTAAAAGACAGCATAGTTATACATCTCGCTCCTTCTCCCACAGGTAATTATGCCATTAAGCAAAGGCCTCTTCAATTTAGACCAGAGAACAACCAGGTTTAATCCTGAGTCTGTGCTATATTACACTCTGTCTAGATAACAGCAGAGCTGTCAAAAGAAATACAAAAAAAAAGAAATGACCGGACGAATGATTCATATTTTAGACGCTTCAAAGATGTGAAGTGGTGCTGACCTTTCAGTGCAAGGTAAATTCAAGCCCATCTCAGCCATTACTAAAATAAGAATTGAACAGGTCCAGGGGAATAGAGATTGGTCTCTGTCTCCAGATAGTTTGCGTATGTGGGGTGACAGGGTGCTGAGGGGAAAACACAAAAAGAGGACACTAGGATTCTCACATCCAACCAATACCCACTCGTTGGAGGTACATGGATATAGACAGGACAATGGCCAGAGCAGATAGTCCAACAAGCCCCATTAAAACATCAAGAAATAGGTCATCTAGTTCCCACCATTCAAATGCTTTTTATTCATTGATGGGATGCGGGCACTGCTGAATGAAAGCAAATTACTGCGGATGCTGGAATCCGAAACCAAAAAGAGAAAATCTCAGCAGGTCTGGCAGCATCTGTAAGGAGAGAAAAGAGCTGACGTTTCAAGTCCAGATGACCCCACAATGCCCCTGTCCTGCATAGCAACAGTCATGGGTTTGGAAGGTGCCGTCCAAGGAGTCTTGATGAGTTGCAGTGCATCTTGTCAATGGTACACACGGCTGCCGCTGTACGTCAGTGGTGGGGGGAGGAGTGAATATTTGTGGATGGGGTGCCAATCAAACAGGTTGCTTTGTCCTGGATTGTGGCTAATAATCGACCTCAACACCATTATCCTGCACTATCCCCATTTCCCTTGATGGCTTCACTAACTAGAAATCCATCATTTGAAAGAGTCATATTGGATTTGAAATATTAACTCTGCTTTTTCTCCACAGTTGCTCCCACACGGAGTTTACCCAGCACTCGTTTATATTTCAGATCTCCAGCATCCATCGATCTCGGTCTTGAATATACCCAATGACTGAGTCCCCACAACCCTCTTTGGCAGAGAATTCCAAAGATTCACCACTCTCTGAAGAAATTCCCCCTCATCTCAGTCCTAAATGCCCCCCCCCCCCAAACTTTATGCCAAGACTGGTGTTCCTTGGTTCTAGACTCACCAGCCAAGCAAAAATAGCCTTCCCGCACCTACTCGGTTGAGTCCTATAAGAATTTTGTATGGTTCAACGAGATGACCTCTCATTCATCTAAACTCACGAAGATACAGGCCTAGTCTCCTCAATCTCTTCCGCCATCCCAGGAATCAGTCTGGTGAACTTCTTTTACACTCCTCCTATGGGAAGGATATATACTTCCTTAGGTAAGGAGACCAAAGCTGCACACAATGCTCCATTTGCAGTCGCAGCAAGATTAAACACAATTGCAGCAAGATATAGAATCCCTACAGTGCATTTGGCCCATCGGGTCTGCACTGACAACAATCCCACCCAGGCCCTATCCTTGTAGCCCCACGTAATTCCCCCTGACACTAATGGGCAACCCCACCCAGATATTGCCAGCGTCTCCGTAAACCCAAGTATTTACCCCGCTAATCCCCCTAATCTACACATATTGGGACACTAAGGGGCAATTTAGCATGGCCAATCCACCTAACCCGCACACCTTTGGAGTGGGAGGAAACCGGAGCACCCGGAGGAAACCCACGCAGACGCGGGGAGGATATGCAAACTACGCACAGTAACCAGAGGCTGGAGTTGAACTCAGGTCCTTGGCACTGTGGGACAGCAGTGTTAGCCACTGTACCACTGTGCTGCCCTAATTCATGTACTCAAATCCCCTCACAATGAAGTCCAACATACCAGTTGCTTGTTGCAGCTGCATGTTACTTTTCAGTGACTGGTGAACAAGGATACCTAGGTTCCTCTGGACATCAGTACTTCCCAATCTCTCACCATTTAAGAAAACTCCGGTATTTCCGGTTTTCCTACCAAAGTGGATAACTTGATTTTTTTCCACATTACATTCAATTTGCAATGTTCTTCTCCACTCACTCAGCCTGCTTAAATCCCCTTGAAGCCTCCTTGCATCCTCCTTACAGCTCACACTTGAAATCAGCAAACTTGGAAATATTACATTCGATCCGCAATTCTAAATCATTGATTATAGATAGCGATTAGCCCAACTTTATACAGTATTGGAACAATGGCCACAAGGGAGAGCTTATAAAGCAATTCCACACAAACAGGACAGGCCACATTTAGGGTGAGAAAGGAAAGATTTGCATTTATATTGCATCTCTCATGATTTCAGGATATCTCAATCAGGCTATACAAACAAAGAACAGTACAGCACAGGAAACAGGCCCTTCGGCCCTCCAAGCCTGTGCCGCTCCTTGGTCCAACTAGACCAATCGTTTGTATCCCTCCTAAATGAAGTTTAAAAAGTTTATTTATTAGTGTCACAAGTAGGCTTACATTAATGAAGTTACTGTGAAAATCCCCTAGTTGCCACACTCCGGCGCCTGTTTGGGTACACTGAGGGAGAATTTAGCATGGCCAATGCACCTAACCAGCACATCCACAGTGGTTAGCACTGCTGCTTCACAGCGCCAGGGACCTGGGTTCGATTCCCGGCTTGGGTCACTGTCTGTGTGGAGTTTGCACATTCTCCTCGTGTCTGCGTGGGTTTCCTCTGGGTGCTCTGGTTTCCTCCCACAGTCCAAAGATGTGCGGGTTAGGTTGATTGGCCATGCTAAATTGCCCCTTAGTGTCCTGGGATGCATAGGTTAGAGGGATTAGCGGGTAAAATATGTAGGGATATGGGAGTAGGGCCTGGGTGGGATTGTGGTCGGTGCAGACTTGATGGGCCGAATGGCCTCTTTCTGTACTGTAGGGTTTCTATGATCTATGACTGTGGAAGGAAACTGGAGCACTCAGGAGGAAACCCATGCAGACACGGGGGGAAAGTGCAGTCTCCACGCAGGCAAGTGGCACAAACTGGGAATCGAACACGGGTCCCTGGCGCTGTGAGGCAGCAGTGCTAACCATTGTGCTGCCCAAAATGAAGTACTTCTGAAGTGTAGTCATAGTTATAGAGCAGGGAATTTGGCAGCCAATTTGCATGCAGCAAGATTCCGTAAACAACAAGGTGATAATGGACAGGTAATCTGTTTTAGTGGTGTTGATTGAGGTATAAACATTGGCCGGGGTGCAGGAGGAGAGAACTTCCTCACTCTCCTCCCAAATAGCGCTGTGGGATCTTTCCCGTCCACATAATCACGGCTAAACGTCTCATCCGAAAGATGGAAAAATGCGGAAGTAAGCTGCAGCGTTCAAACTGCAGGACAAAGATCAAAAGCTGCCTGCAAATTCCCAACATCTGGGCCTGGTGACGCATTCCCTGTTTATTGTGACACTTGTTTTATGTACTTAGCTTTCTGTACTGCCGATTTATCTTGTTTGAATGTTGAGGGCCCAACGGTTTGGAAAGCTATATTCCCCACAAGAGAATCTGACCACCAAATACTTTCTCTAACGCGCCCCCCCGTCCCCTTCCAGAAAAATGGTACACAGCAAAAAGTGGACTACCAAGAGAAAACGGGTACGCCCTGGAGTGAATGATGGAGAAAAGTGCTGAGACCAACAGATCGTTAAAATATTTCAACTGCTTTCATTTTATAGCTGGCAAAATAGCTTGTGCGTCATTTTACTAGGATGATGAGGCCTCTTTAAATTATAGAGCAGAGGCTTCAGATTCATGAAGCAAGTTTCTGGTAGATTAGATGTTTCAGTATGCGCTGCATCCATCGACACTGCAACATCTGGCCAGCCCCCCCAGCACCCCACCAACGAAAATCAAACGCGCTTTGTGGCAAAACTGGCATATTCCACTTTTAGATTAATCACAAGGCCCGTGAAGGCAGCAGATTGCGATCCACCATAAAAATCCCATGGGTACATCATCTAAAAAACCAGGGAAGGAATTGGTTTCATTTTCATCTGCAGGAGAGTTTGAGGGCATCGTCTAATTCTGACAAAGCAACAAACACGGAGAATCTTTTTTTATTTAGGGAAAAGGTGCTCCTCGAGAAAAGAGGCCGTCAAAGTTAGGAAATGGAACGTTTTGTTTCAGGCAACTCAACAGTTCCAGGTCACGGTATGGCACCTAATCTAACAGAAACCTACTTCAAACATGGAAAAGTGGTGCCCTATAATTTATCACAAACTCGTAAGCCCTCTACTCAGCCCCAAAAGTATGCTTCGCAGATAAGCACTCTCTACTATCTGTCTGTCTCTTTGACGAGCCGTCCGGTGGCCTTTCTGACTGAACTTATAAATTTACTGCCAAACACTTGGCAGTTCAGCGATATGAGCCTCTGGATTCAGACTGCCTTAAGGTCATTTCGCACTACAGAGGAGGCTTTCATCTGCCAAGTCTGGATTGAATTTGAATCCAGTGGCCCAGAGGTGAAAGGTCAATGCTTAACACAGTGTCTGACTTCACGGCTTCTCATCATCTGGTACCACTGATGAAAATAGCAACAGAACAGAGGCTGCACAAAGACATGTCTCTAACTCCCAAGAGCAACAAGGGTAAGAATGTCAAATACACAAAGGGATCCATCCCCCCCGCCGCCCCACAACCTAGTGGAGAAAGCCACTGCCTCATGCAGAGCCCAGGTCTGATTCCCACTTAGGAGAAAAGGCAACTGTAGACAAGACAGTAAGAGGGCGGGCAACAAGAGAAGACTAAGGAAATTTGGCATGTCCGCTACGACTCTCACCAACTTTAACAGATGCACCATAGAAAGCATTCTTTCTGGTTGTATCACAGCTTGGTATGGCTCCTGATCTGCCCAAGACCGCAAGAAACTGCAAAATGTCATGAATGAAGCCCAGTCCATCGCGCAAACCAGCCTCCCATCCATTGACTCTGTCTACACTTCCCACTGCCTCGGAAAAGCATCCAGCATAATCATGGACCCCCACGCACCCCGGACATTCTCTCTTCCACCTTCTTCCGTCGGAAAAAAAGATTTAAAAATCTGAGATCACGTACCAACCAACTCAAAAACAGCTTCTTCCCTGCTGCCATCAGACTTTTGAATGGGCCTACCTCACATTAAGTTGATCTTTCTCTACACCCTAGCTATGACTGTAACACTACATTCTGCACTCCTTTCCTTCTCTATGAACGGTATGCTTTGGCTGTATAGTGCGCAAGAAACAATACTTTTCACTGTATACTGATACATGTGACAATAATAAAATCAAATTAACAAGACAACAGAAATATAGACACTGGCGCCTCCTTATGATCCATGCTGAAAAATGGATGCATGCAGAATATTTGGAGGGAATCGGAACTGCCAAACAACACTGCCAACAGCAACTGAAGGAAAGGCATGAGTGGCAATGCCACCACCACATGAATTGTCACAACATAGAAGACAGGAGCAGGAGTAGGCCAATCAACCCTTCAGCCTACTCCACCATTCATCATGATCATGGCTGAGGTTCCATCTCAATGCCATACGCATGTGTTCTCCCCATACCCCTCAACACCTTTGAAGTCTAGAAATGGATTTCCTTATTTAATATGTTCAATGGCTTGGCCTCCACAGCCTTCTGTGGTAGAGACTCCACAGGGTCACCACCTGCTGAGTGAAGTTCCTCCACATCGCCGTCCCAAACTGCCTACCCCGTATTCCGAGACTGTGACCCCCCTTCTCCGATATACAGCACCATTAATTAAATAAAACATTTGACGATGCTTCACGGGTCACTATAAAGCAAAGTATGGCATCAAGCTTCATAAGGAGATAGGATCACCAAATGCTTGGTCAAAGAGGTAGGTTATGAAGGAGATTCTCATAAGAGGAAAGGTAGAGAGTTTTAAGGAGAGGATTCCAGAGCTCAAAGCCCAGGCAACGGATGGCACAGCCATCAATGGTGGAATGGTTAAAATTAGGGATGCTCAAGAGACTAGAATTAGAACAGTACAGACATCTCGCAGGGTTGTGGGATTGGAGATTATAGGGATAAAGAGAAGTGGTTAGCACTGCTGCCTCAAAGTGCCAGGGACCCAGGTTTGATTCCATCTTTGGGTGACTGTCATTTGGACGCTCATCCTGTGTCTGTGTGGGTTTCCTCTGGGTGCTCCGGTTTCCTCCCACACTCTAAAGATGTGCAGGTTAGATGGATTGGCCATGCTAAATTGCCTCTTAGTGTCCAAAGATGTGTAGGTTAGGGGGATTAGTGGGGTATATATGTGGGGTTACGGGGATAGGGTGGTGGGGGGGGAGAGGGGGGGGGGTCCTTGCAAGATGTTCTATTGGAGAGTCAGTGCAGACTCGATGGGCCAAATGGTCTCTGATTCTATGTTATGGGGAGGGGGAGGGAGAGGGGAGGAGGCCTGGGTGAGATACTCTGCCAGGGAGTCGGTGTAGACTCAATGGGCTGAATGGCCTCTTCTGTACTGTAGGGATTCTATGATTCGATATTTACACATACTTATGTGATCTGCAACATCCATTCTGCAACCACCTCCCCCACCCCCCACCAACTGAGATGAGCAAAACCAGCACAGATCAGGAATCAAATTCAATACTCTTATATTGAACTCTGTCTCTTACTCCTTAAGAGTTAATGACCACTCCACACACCACCATTGCTGTGGAGAGGCACCAAAATGGAGGCAGATATCATCTTGCCAGGGTTGTAAAGGAATGAATCACAAGAGCATCATGGTAAATTTTGGAGCACTTGGTGTACTCCACTCCCAGAGTGCCTCCAGACTGGAATAGGTTGGAGTGGAGGACTACAAAATTACAGAGCATATTCTGCAAACCACAATCCCAGCTAGCGAGGCTCCGCATGGGAAAGGAGCCTGCCAAAAACGTACTGCAATGCCCCATTAATTCAAAGGCAACACTGCCGGAGGTCTGGAAGTTGCCTTCAATGTAGAACCCCTGGGAGATCAAGTGGAGAAAATTGGAAGGCAACGGAATTGATTTTCACCAAGTCAGGGACTTTTCAAAATGGCAGCCCTTCAAGCCCCATTTCCAACGCACCCAACTTTCCTCGAGGCAGGTATGGGTTCGGATTACATCCTGTACTCCCGACCTGGTAGGATAGGCATATCCTTCCCACCATAATTTTTAATCGAGCCGGGTGGAGTTTGTCTGGATGAGGGAATCTTTTGAAAGGCAAGTTGAGAAGGTCTAGCCCATGCCAAACTCTGCCCCTCTAGCCACTCCATGACTCCTCACGCCCCCATGCAACCTATTCTCCTCTACCCATAATTCCGCTTCCCCTCCATGCCAACCTATGTTTCTCTACCCAACATCCCAATGACCCCCATGCCAACCTAGGGCACTTTTTAAAAAATGAGATCGAGGCGCACTGAGAAGCAGGCCTTGCCGGTGTCTTTAAGCCCCTCTTCTCTCATTCCTAGTGCAAATCACCCCCACCTCCAAAACTAAATATTTCTATAGAGTATCACATCTAGGAATGAGGTCTGCTTAATTATCAGTGTTTGTACTGTAATGTTCCATCCACACACCACCCAAACACGTGCATCTTATGCAACGCTTGAATTATGCGCATGATTAGTAAGTTTGCGGAGGACACGAAGATTGGTGGAGTTGCTGATAGTGACAGGGTTACAACAGGATATAGATAGATTGGAGACTTGGGCACAGAAATGGCAGATGAAGTTTAATCCGGACAAGTTCGAGGTGATGCATTTTGGTGGTTCATATTTAGGTGTGAATTATACTGTAAATGACACAACGCTTAGGAACATTAACATACAGAGGGATCTGGGTGTGCAGGTCCACAATTCCCTAAAAAGTGGAACACAGGTGGCCAAGGTGATTAAAACATCTGGCATGCTTGCTTCCATCGCCCGGGGCATTGAGTACAGAGTTGGGAAATCATGTTGCAGCTATATAAAACCTTGGTTAGGCCGCATTTGGAGTACTGAATGCAGTACTGGTCACCACGCTACCAGAAGGACTTCGGAGAGAGTGCAAAGAAGGTTCATCAGGATGTTGCCTGGTCTCGAGGGTGTTGACTATGAGGAGAGGTTGAATAAACTAGCATTGTTTTCACTGGAAAGACGGAGGCTGAGGGGAGACCTGATAGAGGTCTCCAAAATTATGAGAGGTATAGACAGGATGGACAGTCAGAGGCTTTTTCCTACGATGGAAACGTTAATTACAAGGGGGCACAGGTTCAAGGGGAGAGGGAGAAAGTTGAAGGGAGGTGTGCAGGGGAAGTTTTTCATGCAGAGAGTGGTGGGTTCCTGGAACACGCTGCCAGAGGAGGTGGTGGAAGCAGACACATTAGCAACATTTAAGAGGTATCTGGATGAGTACATGAATAGGGAGGGAATAGAGGGATATGGACCGAGTGTTAATCTTAGAATCATAGAAACCCTACAGCACAGAAAGAGGCCATTCGGCCCATCGAGTCTGCACTGACCACAATCCCACCCAGGCCCTACCCCCATATCCCTACTTATTTTACCCACTAATCCCTCTAACCTACGCATTCCAGGACACTAAGGGCAATTTTAGCATGGCCAATCAACCTAACCCGCACATCTTTGGACTGTGGGAGGAAACCGGAGCACCCGGAGGAAACCCACGCGGACACGAGGAGAATGTGCAAACTCCACACAGACAGTGACCCGAGCTGGGAATCGAACCCAGGTCCCTGGAGCTGTGAAGCAGCAGTGCTAACCACTGTGCTACCGTGCCGTGCCGGTTTTTTTCCAGTTTAATCAGATCAGCACAAGCTTGGAGGGCCGAAGAGCCTGTTTCTGTGCTGTACTTTTCTTTGTATGATTTGAGGAATTTCATTAACCCACACCAAAACAATGACTAAGTGGGGGAGGATTGTGATTGGGATTGCACCGGCCGACACACGCTTCCCGCTGGAGATGACACAGTCTTTTTTTTTCTGGGATTCGGCACCCAATGTTTGATGGGGAGTTGTTAGACCATCATTTTGGACCAGTGAGATTCATATCACACCAGAACAAACTATGACAAGAAGAGGCCATCAAGAATCTCTCACATGTACCCCAGCTCTCCCAGGACAATATCCACTGCATTCGGAATGCCTCAAATGTCTTTGGGATAAAGTGCTTGGCCAAAACAAATATTTATCACCCTTTATTTTTCAGAAAGTAAAGCTTGCCAGCATCTGTTTTAAGTTTGCTTTTCACTCATTTCCAAACAGCGGCTACTCTGCCGGTTTGAGTTAAGGTAGGTCCTTCCATCAGGAGCCAAGCCTCGTTGGAGCAGACGTTGGCAATATCTGTGAAAATGTCTACAACATGTTGCTTTTATTCACAAGTCTTCCCCTGCCAGACACAAACGACTGCTCCCATTGGCAAATCAAATGGCTTTGCTGTCTGGCCTCCCAGTCTTACTAAACGCAAAGTCAAAAGTTACAGGCTGCTGCACAAATGGGATTGTTTTTTTAAAGAAAGCTCAAGCTCACCTGATATATAAATAAATCTTCCAATATTAAAAATATCTGTGCTTTTGACTTTTTTTTGGAAAAGGCAGAAAAAGATGTGCAGGGGGAGGTGTGGCCTCGTGGTATTATCGCTAGACTTTTAATCCAGAAACTCAGCTAATGTTCTGACGACCCGGGTTCGAATCCCGCCACGGCAGATGATGGAATTTGAGCTCAATAAAAAATATCTGGAATTAAGAATCTACTGATGACCATGAAATCATTGTCGATTGTCGGAAAAACCCATCTGGTTCACTAATGTCCCTTAGGGAAGGAAATCTGCCATCCCTACCTGGTCTGGCCTACATGTGACTCCAGAGCCACAGTGGACTCTCAACTGCCCTCTGAAATGGCCTAGCAAGCCACTCAGTTCATGGGCAATAAATACTGGACCAGCCAGTGACGCTCATGTCCCACGAATGATTAAAAGAGGTCAGGTGGATTGGCCATGCTAAATTGCCCCTTAGGTGTCCCAAAATATGCAGGTTAGAGGGATTAGTGGGGTAAAGATGTCAGATTACGGGGATAGGCCTGGGTGAGATGCTCTGTTGGAGAGTGAGCGCAGACGCGATGGGCCAAAAGGCATCCTTCTGCACTGTAAGGGTGCTATGATTCTATGAAAATAGAGTCAGACTATCTGCAGAAAAATATAGACATTCACAGAACTCCTGACCTGACTCAAAATGTTAACGCTGTTGTTCTCTCTCCAGTTCAGAATAGGAACTATATTAGACTTGAAAGTATTATCTGTTTTTCCTCTCTCTCTATAGAGGCTGCCAGACCTGCTGTGTTTATCCAGCATTTTCTATTGTGTATCTTGCGAAGTAACTTCCCAGAAACTCGACGCCCACATCCCATGAAAGAATACAAAAAAATACGTTCCTATCACCCGTATAAAATCTACGAAATATCCTGAAGCAATAAAACCTGTTTTTTTTAATGTATTCATTAGTATCACAAGTAGGTTTACATTAACACTGCAATGAAGTTACTGTGAAAATCCCCGAATTGTCACACTCCGGCGCCTGTTCTGGTACACCGAGGGAGAATTTAGCATGGCCAATCGACCTAACCCGCACATCTTTTGGACTGTGTGAGGAAACCAGAGCACCCAGCGGAAACCCACACAGAGAGAATGCGCAGACTCCACACAGACAGTGACCCAAGCCAGGAATCGAACCTGGATCCCTGGCTCAATGCAGCAGCAGTGCTAACCACTGTGCCATCATGCCGCCCTTTTGCTTTACAATGTACACAGGCAGTTCCAGATACAGTGTGGGCAGCACAGAGGCACGGTGATTAGCACTGATGCCTCACAGCGCCAGGGACCTGGGTTCAATTTCCAGCTTGGGTCGCTGTGCGGAGTCTGCACGTTCTCCCCATGTCTGCATGGGTTTCCTCCATGTGCTCCGGCTTCCTTCCCACAGTCCTAAAGACGTGCTGATTAGGTGCATTGGCCATGCTAAATTCGCCCTCGGTGTACCCGAACAGGCGCCGGAGTGTGGCGGCTAGGCGATTTTCATGGAAATTTCATTGCAGTGTTAACGTAAGCCTATTTGTGACTAATAAATAAAGTTAAAACTGAAGGATCATTCCAACGGTCCTGTAACAGTGACAACTTCCATCATTAGCATCGCCTTCTCTTCTCCCCCTCCTCCCCCAGTCGATCAATCCAACAGAATATACAACATAATAGGCATTGCACCCCCCTCAATAAGGTTTCTCTTATTAAGAGGCTCTGAGTGTTAAGGTGGCCTCCATTTATTGTATGGCCTCACTGGTGGCACAGAACTGGAGGAATAAATAAATTAGGAAAGTGACCTGCAACTGACGTGGAGGTACTTACCCCACCTTCCCCCTGCACCCCGGCCATGAAACTGGCATTTCCATTTACAGATACTGCCTGACCTGCTGCGCAGTTGCTGCTTTTATTTCCTGACAAGTTCACAGAGAAGGGGGAGCAAGGAGGAACCAGCGGCAGTTCTGGACCAGTTGCTGCTGCTGCTCCTGTGTGTGTCCTCTATCATTACATGGGCTGTTTCAAATCCCAGGCCTCCAGTCTAATATTTTAAATTGTTGACATACTAGCCTTCCAGTTGACGCTAAATGGAAGAGCTTTAATTGAGAGTGATGTACAAAATGTTTACAGCATGGCAAATTAATGCACATCAAGCCATTAAATTATAATACGCCTTCCTAGAGCTGCTCTAATTATATGCTAATGATTCTCTGATCTGTTGACGTCACCGGTTTATTATAAACATGGTGATAGCATGCAGCTGCAGAAGTGGCTTCAGCAAGCGGCTGGGAGGCGTCGAGAGCCTGACGGACACATCAGTTGAGTCCAAATTGTGGGAAGGTGCGTCAAAAGATGGGCAATTACACCTCGCGCCCGTGCAGGAACAGCGCGCAGTCAACTGCACCCATGAGTTAAATCTGTCTGTATTTTGACAAAGCGTAGCTTGGGATCGTTTGCCCAAAGACAGTCATTAAGTGAGATCAGCGAGCGAGCATCATTAACTGTTTATAAAAGAGAATCATTATCCAACTCCTAAACCTTCCGAGAACCAGAATACATTCCTTTTCCCTTACCCCCCCCTCCTCACTGCAAGAAAATACAGAAACAGTGGCAATGACACCTTTGCAGCTTACAGAGAAAGCCCTTGTGACCCACAGCAAGGTCCACTGTGCATAATAACTAGCATCCAGGAATTTTACAAGCACAGAGAGGCTGAGTCACAGGGTATGCACTGCATACATTCAAACAATACATTTCCTTCCTCCTCAGAGCTTTAACAAAAAACAGACTGATACATGATCCCTCAGGGTGGCACGATGGCAAGCACTGCTGCCTCACAGCACCAGGGACTCAGGTTCAATTCCAGGCTCGGCTAACTGTCATAATCAAGGACCCCATGCTACCCGGACATTCTCTCTTCCACCTTCTTCTGTCGGGAAAAAGATACAGAGGTCTGAGGTCACGTACCAACCGACTCAAGAACAGCTTCTTCCCTGCTGCCATCAGACTTCTGAATGGACCTACCTTGCATTAAGTTGATCTTTCTCTACACTCTCGCTATGACTAACACTACATTCTGCACTCCTTCCTTTCCTTCTCTATGAACGATATGCTTTGTCTGTATAAAATACAAGAAACAATACTTTTCACTGTATACTAATGCATCTGACAATAAGAAATCATATAAAAAACTGTTTGCACGTTCTCCCCGTGTCTGCGGGTGCTCCTCCCACAGTCCAAAGATATGGGGATGAGGTTGATTGGCTATGCTACGGGCGGCACGGTGACACAGTGGTTAGTATTGCTGCCTCACAGCGCCAGCGACCTGGGTTCGATTCCCGGCTTGGGTCACTGTCTGTGCGGAGTTTACACATTCTCCCCATGTGTGCGTGGGTTTCCTCCGGGTGCTCCAGGTTCCTCCCACAGTCCGAAAGACGTGCTGGTTCGGGTGCATTGACCCAAACAGGCGCTGGATTGTGCCGAGTAGGGAAATTTCACAGTAACTTCATTGCAGCGTTAATGTAAGCCTACTTGTGACTGACAAATAAATTGACCCTTAACATCAGGGGGATTGGCGGGGTAAATACCTGGGGTTGCAGGGATGGGGCCTGGGTGGGATTGTGGTCAGTGCAGGCTCAATGGGCCGAATGGCCTTCTTCTGCACTGTAGGGATTCTATGAAAAGCAAATCCAAAATAGAAAAAGGGCAGCTCCAACCATTTTTTTTTGAACGAAAAGATATAAAAATCTGAGAAAGTCAAGAATCTAGTGCAACAATAACAACTGACTGGCTCTCAAAGGCCACCTCCTGCAAGATGGGGAGGGAGCCGGAGTTACATCATCAAGTTTCGCCTCAATTAAGCGCAGGTTTCATCTTGCAATTAAATTGTTTGCAGCCACCACAGCACGTGAAAACAGTGACCCCTTCTGCCAAACACACATCAAAGCACTTGAATGGCAAACGCTCCCAGCCACCAGCTATAGGGCAAGCATTAGCTCGGAAAGCAGATCCAGCCATACCTGTGGTACTGCGCCTGCAGAAACTGGAATTCTTCCTTTATCCGATCCAATGTTTCTGGAAAGGTGAACTTTAATGTTTGGGATGCTGCAGCTGGGGTAGCAGATGGTGGAACCTAGTGAGAGAGAGCGAGAGAGAAAGAGAGAGAAATAGGTCAGGGTACATTCATGCAATGTATCACCCTCCACAGGGATCACAGCGAATGGTAAAGAATCTTAACAGCACAGGAACATTTAGCAAACCTGCGGAATTCTCATTCGATAGCAACAGTTAATTAAAACGCAAAATAAAAATCAAGATTTCCAGCTCGCAAGTTAGAAATTCCTAAACGGAGGAATGATGGCAGCAGACAGCCAACCACCCTGCATTTTACGTGCGTCCCTCATATTGGTTTAGTAGGTAAACTAGCACAGTATCTCCTTCATCACATCTGACAAGAATGCAGTCAAGCGTCATATTTAAGGCGGCTACAGCGAGCAGGTCAGTTCAGGAGTAACTCACAGCAAGGCAACCACTTATACAAATGCAGTGGACAGCCAACAGTGAACCCCCACCAACCCTATCGAACCCTAAAGAAGTCACTGTTGGAGCAGCAAGAGAAAGATCATCTACGGACAATCATTCGCAAACGTTACGACAAAAACCACTCTGCGTTATAGTCACCTTTCTTCGAAGTGTATATATATATATAAAACAGCTCACCGCTCTGTTTTAAATCAGTAGTTTTTGGTTCAAATTCTCTCTTTTCAAATGGGTTGGTAGAAAATCCTCCCCACCCCATACATATCTCCCCACCCTACAATAGGCGGCACAGTGGTGAGCACTGCTGCCTCACAGCGTCAGGGACCCGGGTTGAGTCACTATCTGTGTAGAGTCTGCACGTTCTCCCCGTGTCTGCGTGGGTTTCCTCCAGGTGCTCCGGTTTCCTCCCACAGTCGGAAAGACATGCTGACTAGGTACAGTGGTCATGCTAGATTCTCCCTCAGTATTCCCAAACAGGCACCGGAATGTGGCGACTAGGGGATTTTCACAGTCCAAAGATGTGCGGGTTAGGTTGATTGGTCATGCTAAAAAAAATTTCCCCTTAGTGTCCTGAGATGCGTAGGTTAGAGGGATTAGCGGGTAAAATGTGTAGGGATATGGAGTAGGGCCTGGGTGGGATTGTGGTTGGTGCAGACTTGATGGGCCGAATGGCCTGTTTCTGCACTGTAGGGTTTCTATGATTTCTATGATGAACTTCATTGCCGTGCTAATCTAAGCCTACTTGTGACACTAATAAATAAAAATTTAAACATCTAAATACCGCTACATAACTCATAACACCAAGACAAACATGGATTCTGCACCCTCTTCAATATTAAAAAAAACTCCTCTCTCTTGAATACGGACACACTCACCACTAGCTCTGGTCACTGCAGGTCTACCTGCCATCTTCCTGCCACACTCAGCGCCCCTCCAAGTGGAGATAGACACAACCCTCTCTGTACACCTGGTTGCCATGCCATGCTCCCACCTTGCCTCAGCACAGCTCCGACAGATTTTCCCCCTGCTAGACTATTCTGCAGACCCCAGTTCAACAGGCACTGCTTTAAAGCACAGGCTTCAACCTCTATACGTTCATCAGCCATCTAGATTCCATCAACATTTCATTCAAACGCACCTGGCTGGCATGGGACACAGCCCAGAAGAGCCGAGGTTCAAACTCCACTGTCAGTGATGGGGCAATTCTCACCCAGAAGTGATGGGAGTATTGCAAGCAATTTTGGGCCCTGTATCTAAGGAAGGTTGCGGTGGCCCTAGAGAAGGGTCCAGAGGAGGTTCACGAGAATGATCCCAGGAATGAAAAGCTTGACATATGAGGAGCGCTCGAGGACTCTGAGTCTGTACTCGATGGAATTTAGAAGGATGAGGGGGGAATCTCATTGAAACTTACAGAATACTGAAAGGCCTGGATAGAGTGGACATGGGGAAGTTGCTTCCCTTGATAGGAGAGACTAGGATCCGAGGGCACAGCCTCAGAGTAAAGGGACGACCCTTGAGAACCAAGAGGAGGAGGAATTTCTTCAGCCAGAGGGTGGTGAATCTGTGGAACTCTTTGCCGTAGAAGGCTGTGGAGGCCAGGTCATTGAGTGTCTTTAAGACAGAGATAGATAGGTTCTTGATTGGTAAGGCGATCAAGATTTATGGGGAAAAGGCAGGAGAATGGGGTTGAGAAACTTAATCAGCCATGATCGAATGGCAGAGCAGACTCGATGGGCCGAATGGCTTAATTCTGCTTCTCTATCCCTCATCTCCATCCAATAACTGTTGTTGGGGAAAATGTGCATACCGATACGTCAGGACGGGCATGGCCGTGATGCCCCCCCCCCCGAAGACACTTAGCTCATCAATGCCCACTGTCTATCCTCATGTATGACAGACAGTCAATTGGGCAACGCACCAGCTTGAAATGAGGGTTAGAGCTAATGAGGAAGACAGTCGCAATAAAGAAAATCTCCATTCACTCACTTCATAGATTGCACTCAGGGGAAGTTCCCATCCCTACCCATTGAGAAGCCATTAAAATAAGTAGAAAACTGCACTCAGTAACGCAGTATGGCAAGACAATTGCTTCCCGTCATTCAAGTCATTGCTTCAAATCCCATCAGTAGCTAGCTTTTAAACTCGTACTACAACATGTCAAGAGTTCCATCCATTTTCACTCGGATTGTCTAAGCAGAGAAAACACACGCTATCTTTTCACCCGATAATAACTATACTTGTCAACTGTGTTGTGCAGAAGTCTTGCATTAGGAGACTGGGAAGATGCTGGTGGTATACGCACTAGCTTTCCCACTCACTGATGAGGAGGAAATGAGGGACGGAAAGCCAAAGAAATACCCTCAGCCTCAGTCAGTCAACACTGATACAGCTTGGGTATTTTAACATTGCTCCACCTACGCAGCTGTGGCTATGTATAAAAATCACTCACCATAAAACTGACTTTAAAAAAGGAACCTCGATTTAGCAGGTGATGAAATGGTTTCGGGAAACTAATTTAAACGATGCTGGTAATCATAGAATGCCTACAGTGCAGAAGGAGGCCACCCAGCCCATCGAGCCTGTACCGACTCAACATCTTACCCAGGCCCACACCAAGGGGCAATTTAGCATGGTCAATCTACCCAACCTGCACAGCTTTTGGAGTGTGGGAGCAAACCGGAGCACCCAGAGAGTACACACAATTCACAGGGGAGAATGGTGGCACCATAGTTAGCACTGCTGCCTCTCCGCGCGAGGGACTTCGGTTCGATTCCGGCCTTGGGTCACCGACTGTGTGGAGTTTGCACGTCCTTCCCGTATCTGCGTGGGTTTCCTCCGGGTGCTCCGGCTTCCTTCTACAGTCCAAAGATGTGTGGGTTTGGATTGGCCATGCTAATTTGACCCTGAGTGTCAGGGGGACTAGCAGGGTAAAAACATGGGGTTATGGGGATAGGGCTTGGGTGGGATTGCTGTTGGTGCAGGCTCGATGGGCCAAATGGCTTCTTTCTATGCTGTAGGGATTCTACGAGAACATGCAAACTCCACACCCAGAGGAAACCCACGCAGACACGGGGAGAACGTGCAAACTCCACAGACAGTCACCCAAGGCCGGAGTTGAACACGGGTCCCTGGCGCTGTGAGGCAGCAATGCTAACCACTGTGCCACCGTGCGTGACTACACTGCCAACACGCAATGTGAACAGACACATCCAATCCAAGCTCAGGCATTGATGACACAAGGCTGCTCTCTCCAAGAAGACCAAACTGTTTGACCGGAGTATGGTGATGTGATGAGCAGCAGGTCTGAAATGTCATTCCAGTGTTAAAAAGGAATATTTTCCATATTATTCCCGGTTCTGGACTGATCAATTGCAAAGTTGCGCTCAAAGATACATCTACCTTTTCCCCGAACAATCACAATACCCCCAGGCCTTTGCTACTCCGGCAATGACTGGGAGGTGCAGGCAATGACACCAACCAACTCTGTGCAAAAGGATTCCACTAACTCCGTCTTTTCTTCAACCTCCCTTCCAACTCCTCCCGAGTTATTTGTCAATCTTCAGGAACACAGTAAGTGAGGAAATACTGTTGGGGTGGATGAATCCCAAGTCCAGACATAAAGTTCTGTTCAGTACACAATTCAGCAACTGGAGGTATATGGAGATCAATGGGAACTTGTATCAAATTTTAAGGCGACGGCTCCTCAAGGCTCCAGGGAGCTCAACAAACGTATTGCACAAAGACAAAAAGGTACTCCTGCTGTACGGGGCAGTGCATTCTGCAGGCAGTCAAGCACACCCTCAACTGGGATGTAGCTGGAAAATAGACCTGAGGCCCATGGCTTTCTCCCCGCCCCCCCCAAAACAGCAGCTCGACTATAAATCATTCTGAGGCAGGGTTGTGAAGACGAACAGGGCAACAAACTTGTGAAGGCAAGTTCCCACATACAGACAAATGATTGGTCATTGGCAGCGATGGTGGAACTGATGATTGGGTGGGGTGGGGGGGGGGGGGGGGGGGGGGAGCAGGGGGTGTAGCAAAGCTAGTCAGGAGACTGAGATAACGCCATCAGAAGGGCACACCCTCCAAACAGTGCTGCACCTTCTTCTGCACTGAAATGTCAAACCTGGACCCGTTTCCTGGAATTCTGTCCATGACTCTTTCTGACTAAGTGACAAGTGTTCTGCCACTGAGCCAAGCCAATGTTATTCCACAATATTAAAAAGAAAAATCTGATGCCAATTTTTATTAGAAATTGCTTTAGGTTACATCAGGCCAAGTCTGAGGCTTTATTAAAGATGCATACAAGCATACAAGATAAGGCCAAATATATATAGGCACACCTAAAGCATGCCAACTCATCCTAATGGGCATTCACAGGAGTAGATTCTGCCAAAAGCACCAAGGGAGATTTATTCATCCCTTATCACTAAATGTAAGCTTGCTGCTAAGCGAGTCTAAGTCTGACCCATTGAGCTCTATATCAGTGGGTTTACTGTATTGGTTTCTAAGCAAAAGAAAAGAAATCTAATCAGCAGTCATTACAAAGAGTTACAGGAGCTGGTTAACTACATGCAAATGAGAATTATCACTTTTGTGTCAAGTGCTTCATCTGCTAATCCAATAAAGAATCAGTTGTGGGGCAAGCTCTGTGCAATATCAAGTAGCAAAGCTACTCTATTATTGCTATAATCCAATATTTCTATCTGAGCGTGTGGCGAGAGGGAGGTGGGGTAAAATAATATGAGGGAACTGCTCCCCCATTGGCTTTAGAATATAGAAACCCTACAGTGCAGAAGGAGGCCATTCGGCCCATCGAGTCTGCACCGACCACAATCCCACCCAGGCCCTACCCCCACATATTTACCCGCTAATCCCTCTAACCTACGCATCCCAGGACTCTAAGGGGCAATTTTTAACCTGGCCAATCAACCTAACCCACACATCTTTGGACTGTGGGAGGAAACCCGCAGACACGAGGAGAATGTGCAAACTCCACACAGACAGTGACCCGAGCCGGGAATCGAACCTGGGACCCTGGAGCTGTGAAGCAGCAGTGCTAACCACTGTGCTACCGTGCCGGTACCAGTGCACCCTGTGATGTGCTAATAAATAATATGCAGCATCAGGTCTTGGGTTCAGTCCCAGGTTTGTGCTTCTTTAGCTGATATCAGCAATTGGCACGTCACCCCTGGGCTAAGTCGGAGGGGGGAAGAGGGGGCTTAAGAAATAGATTTTAAAAACAGCTAGGTTTCCCACTTCTGATTACCATCCAGCGACTCCTGCTGAAAAGTGCAGGTGTAGACAGGACAGACTCAGCACTGATGTCCCCAACAGCTGTACATAGTCGGTTAATGCCTGCTCTGTCGACTCCCACATGATGAAAGGCAATTTATATGAAGCATGGCTGCCACTGCCCGGCAAAGGTCAATGTCTCAGGGGGTGGGGGAAGAGAGAAAATAGGAGCAAGATAAATATACGAAGATCAAAGAAGAGGAAAAAAAGTGTTCAACTTTTTAAAACCATACAGGGGAAATGTTAGGCGAGGAGATGGTGGCTTTGAAAAGCTATTTGGAGGAGGGAAAATATGCAGTCATTAGCAAACTGAAGAGGGGCAGACAGGAGGGGGAAATGAAGAGATTCTCGTTTCGCTCAAATGAGGTCACCTCCAGTGAAACTAAGGGCGGCACGGTGGTTAGCACTGCTACCTCACAGCACCAGGGACCCAAGTTCAACTCCAGCCTTGGGTCACTGTCTGTGTGCAGTTTGCACATTCTCCCCGTGTCCACGTGGGTTTCCTCTGGGTGCTCCAGTTTCCTCCCACATTCCAAAGATGTCCGGGTCAGGTGGATTAGACCTTAAGACATAGGAGCAGAATTAGGCCACTCGGCCCATTGAGTCTGCTCCGCCATTCAATCATGGCTGATATTTCTCTCATCCCCATTCTCCTGCCTTTTCCCCATAACCCCCTGATCCCCTTATCAATCAAGAACCTATGCCATGCTGACTTCCCCTTAGTGTCCAAAGAAGTGTAGGTTAGTTGGATTATCAATGATAAATACACAGGGTTAGGGGGAAGAGGGTTGAGGGGAGGCCTTAGTGTCAGGGGGATTAGCAGGGTAAATACATGGGGTTGGGGCCTGGGTGGGATTATTGCTGGTGTGGGCTCGATGGATTGAATGACTTCTGCACTATAGGGATTCTATGATTCTAAGCCATATGCTTAGAACTCTGAAAATGATGACTGGAGGATTAAAAATCGAGAAAGGGGAAAAATTGGTGGCCGAATTAGACAGCAATGACCAACAGGTTAGAGGAGGAGTGATACTGATTGGCAAACTCAGCTGCTGGATGTGGGGGTATTCTAACAGTGTAATCATAGCATTCACCTCAAACATTCATGAGAAAATTGCTCAAGACAGGCCACGCTTAATAAATCAGAAATTTATCCCAACTTCATTCTTCCTTTACACATAGTACAGCCAATTCACAGGTTTCCTTCAAATATATTTGCTCCACCCAGTTAGTTTGTTTACATAACAATGATCCTTGAGGAGGCAACCATTCACAAAGGCATTTTGTATATGCAGCATGCCCACAGGATGCAAGATGCCTGGGTTGAACAGATGCATCCATTTGCAAATAGCCCATGCACAGCAAATGGCCCAGAGTGCCATGGAATACAGGACCTCGCTTCATTGCAGTACAGCTCCAAGGAGGGTCATTTGGGATAGACATCCAGTAACTCGGACACAGCAATGCCACATGCTGAACCCCTATTTTTTTTTTCCATATCTTTGTTCAAGCGACTTTATAGTCTTGGGTGCGAGCATGGAAAAAAGCCAAGGAACACAAGAATATGTTTCAACACTATTTACGTTATTGCTTGGCAAATAAAAAGGTCATGTGCCCATTATGCTTTCAGTAGCGGTTACAAGACATACCTCTGAGACTAATGTAGATGATAACATTGACACATAATAGACTCAACCCCAGGGTAAATATGACGGAGCTGTACCTCAACGCCAATTAGCCTCTTGTGTTAAAATTCTCAAATTGCTTCCCCCCCTCCGTATTTCTATGACTACCACCAACCCTACCACCCTCTGAGTCTCTGCAATCCTCCCAATTATGAGCTCTTGTGCATCCCCCATTTTCAACCCCGCCACCATTAGTGGCCTGCCCAGCCCCTGAACTTTGAAATTCCCTCCCCAAATGTCTCCACCTCTCACTCTTGCCTCCTTTAAAGATGGTCCTTCAAAACTGGCAGTTTGACCAAGCCTTTGGCACCTGTCCTAATATCTCCATGTGGTTCCGCGTCAAAAACTTATTTGATATCATTCCTCTGTGAAGAGCCAAGAAATTTTACTATGTTAATATGCTCTATAAATATCCTCACGTCATTGGACCAGCATCCACAGTCTCTCAGGGGAGAAAGTATGGATTTCCACAACCTTTTGTTTAAATATATGCCCAGCCTCCCATCCATTCACTCCGTCTACACTTCCCACTGCCTCGGGAAAGCAGCCAGCATAGTCAAGGACCCCCTGCATCCCAGACATACTCTCTTCCACCTTCTTCGTACTTTATCCGTAGGGATAAAGATATAAAAGTCTGAAAACACGTACGAACCGACTCAAGAGCAGCTTCTTCCCTGCTGCTGTCAGACTCTTGAATGGTTGTATCACATATTAAGCTGATCTTTCTCTTCACCCTATCGATAACTGCAACACTATATTCTGCACACTATCCTTTCTTTCTCTCCTACGTACTCTATAAATGGCATGCTTTGCCTGTATAGCGTGCAAGAAACAATACTTTTCTCTGTGTCCCAATATATGTGACAATAATTTTTTTTAAAAATCAATTCCTCGCGCTTCCCAACCCATGGAGGGAAAGCCCACACAGCACCTCAAGGGTGAAAACTCACCTCTCCAGCTCTAGATTTCATACTTTCCACCATTGACAAATACACGTCTGGGGCAATTGATAGGAAATTGGCCACCGATGATTAGCCAATGAGCCCATTATCATTGAATTGTGCAACTACCAGCAGGACAGGTGAACTAGATTGGCCTTTTCCCCAGTCTGCCAATTCTTAAGTGCTTCTCTCACAATATAAACTAGAAACACAATCAACCTGGAGGCCTCAGGTGGAACATCAATCATTTGGCCAGCCTCGATTCACATACAGAATATAGCAACGGCCCAAAAAGGTTTCATATGTACATTGCATTTAAGATTAAAAATACAGCTTAAAATATTACAAACACCATCACCAAGCCAACAGGAAGGTTCACATAATCACAGAATACCTCCAGTGCAGAAGGAGGCCATTCTGCCCATCGGGCCTGCACCAACAACAATCCCACCCTGGCCCTATCCCAGTAACCCCGCGTATTTACCTTGCTAGTCCCCTTGACACGAAGGGGCAATTTAGCATAGCCAATCCACCTAATCCGCGCATTTTAGGAATGAGGGAGGAAACCGGAGCAAACACACATGGACGCAGGGAGAATGGAGGAAACTCTACACAGATAGACAGTCAGCCAAGGCTGAAATTGAACCCGGGTCCCTGGCGCTGTGAGGCCGCAGTGCTAATCACGGTGCCACCCGAAACTGTCTCCAAAAAAAATTAAACCAGCTAAACACAGGGGGGGGGCAAGAAACAACATCTTATGGTGCTCTAATTGGAATGTGTTATTGTGTCTGCAAGATTCAATAGCAACTTAAAATTGGAATTGATTATACTCTCAAAAAGGGGAAGGAGCAGTTAGATTAACTGGATAGCTCTATATATTTTATTTTTAAAAAGGAGCTGCAGCAGGCATAATGGGCTGAATAGCCTCCCTGTGTCCTGTAGGAGTCTGCCAACAAGGAAGGCCATTTTAAATTTGGGCTCATTCTACAGAAAATATCTTAGGCTCCCCCTTCCAATTAGTTTGGAGGGGGGGTTACCACAAAATGGCATGTCAGAAAGAGACAAGGGGTCACAAGCTCAGTAACCCCCTACTCCATGGTGCGTCTGTATGATGAGTATGTACTTTAACCCCCCTCCCCCCAAAAAAACTGTGTCCCAGCAGGAAAATCGATGCCAGATTTTTAATCTGAAGTCTTTAAACATCAACACTCTCCCATTGCTCGTAGCCCGACACAGCATTTAAAAGGAGTGGTGGTATCATCCACCACACATGGGTAGGAGGGAGGGAGAGAGAGAGAAAGCACTTGCAGTAACCACCAGGCAAATGTGACAGTGTATCCTCAACTAACAAGGGAATGAAGGACGGGGTAAATGACTGCACAGACAACAGCACTGTGACAGGCACCAGACTTATCTGACCTCTATCATTCCCCCCTCCAGATACCAATGTAAACAACTGGCTGTAATTCCAACAAGCATTTGTTGCCCCACACGTGTAGGGCACATGCCCACCCACCTCCCCTTCCCCTCCAGAGTGCAAAAAGCATTGTAAAACTGTGGGCGGGATAGGGTTTTTTTTAAAGTCCCAGATTGTTTTACCATACGGTGTAAACAAATTAAAAGCTCATTCACTTGTATCCACTGAAATCTCTTTATGTGGGTGCCTTTGGCTCTCTCCCTCCACCCCCCCAGTGACAACCCATCTCCATTTTTGTTACTTAAGAGTGTTTCTTTGAGTTCCCAGCAAAGCCAGGACGATGCAGCAACAACACACACAATGACCCTTTCCCTGTTGGAAGAAATCAGAAAAGCCAGCCACGGCCAGTATTTACATGGCAAAGGACAGCGGGGGGGGGGGGGGGGGGGTAAGAGACTCACACCCCCAACTAATCATCTATTAGCAATTCCCCCCCCCCCCCCCAGCAACCAGCCCCCTGTGTTAGTATCACTTTAACTCCATCTGAGCGAGAGAGAGAGAAATAGGCCACAGTATAACAAGACAGTCGCAGTGTACGGAAGCAGCCACTCACTCAGTCTCAACCCTTTCCTGCGGAGGGAGAGAAAAAACACCCCAAGACCAAAAAAAAAAGCACTTACCGACGAACGGTTGTGGGGAAACATTTTTGCCAACGGAGGGGGGGAAATCCTCCAGCTTTGCCGCGATCTTCAATATCCACCCCCCTTCCTTTTTAAAAGAAACAACAGCCCCAGCGATCAAACACAATGTTGTACATCCCCTGGATCCCTTTGTTCAGATGGGCTAATTCAAACAAGCACTTCTTCTCTGCCGGGATCAAATCATGTAGCCTTCAGGCGATGGTTCGCAATTGGCTCATAAATCTGTCAGTAATGTCGGATACTTTTTTTTCCCCTCTCTGTGTGTGTGTGTGTCTCTCTCTCCTCCCGTAAGAAAAAAGGCAGATTAATAAATGGCACGCAAGCACAAAACAAGGGGAGGGAGAGAGAGAAAATAGAGAAATGGGTACATCAATATATATATATATATATTGGAGGGGGGGGGAAAGGGAAGGAGGTTGGAAGAAAGTAGAAAGCAGGAGTGATAGGAAAGGCTTGACGCTGGCAGAGATCAGGACACGCGGTTTCTTGGAGTGAAATCTAATGTTTTCACCGCAACTCGTCAATTACCAGCGCCCCGCCGACCAATGGCGAGCTGCTCTCCCCACCCGACCCACGTGGGGGCCTCGCCACCCTCTGTCACCCATTGGCTACATTCAGGTTGCAACATTTTTTGGCTACATTTCTGACTTGTATCTCTTTTTCTTCCCCTCTTACATAAAAATGTATTCATTTCATTTCTAATTGATGTCCCAAACAAGTTAGCTCCCCTCTGTTTTTGTCCCTATACGTAAGGACAACACAAGCAGATGCCCTCCCCCCTCCCCCAAAAAGAACATGTTTAATTAAAGACAAGAGTTTTAAAGTTAATGTCGCAAGTGGGCTCCACTGCAGTGAAGTTACTGTGAAAATCCCCCTGTCGCCACGCTCCGGCGCCTGTTCGGGTACACTGAGGGGGGAATTTAGCACGGCCAATGCACCTAACCAGCACGTCTTTCTAAAGTTTGAAGTGTATTTATTAGTGTCAAAAGTAGGCTTACATTAACACTGCAGTGAAGTTACTGTGAAAATCCTCCAGCCGCCGCACTCCGGCGCCTGTTCGGGTACACTGAGGGGGAATTTAGCACGGCCAATGCACCTAACCAGCACGTCTTTCTAAAGTTTGAAGTATATTTATTAGTGTCAAAAGTAGGCTTACATTAACACTGCAGTGAAGTTAAAAGTGCTTCATTTTGGGTAGCACGGTGGCATAGTGGTTAGCACTGCTGCCTCACAGCTCCAGGGACCTGGGTTCGATTCCTGGCTTCGGTCACTGCCTGTGTGAAGTCTGCATGTTCTCCCCGTGTCTGCATGGGTTTTCTCCGGGTGCTCCGGTTTCCTCCCACAGTCCGAAAGCCGTGCTGGTTAGGTGCATTGGCCATGCTAAATTATCCTTCAGTGTACCCGAACAGGTGCTGGAGTGTGGCAACTATCGGATTTTCACAGTAATTTCATTGCAGTGTAACTACTTGTGACTAATAAATAAACTTAAACTTAGTCGCCACACTCCAGCCTGTTTGGGTATGCTGAGGGAGAATTTAACATGGCCAATGCACCTAACCAGCATGTCTTTCTAAAGTTTATTTATTAGTGTCACAGGTAGGCTTACATTAACACTACAATGAAGTTACTGTGAAAATACCCGAGTCGCCACACTCCAGTGCCAGTTCAGGTACACTGAGGGAGAATTTAGCATGGCCAACACACCGAACCAGCATGTTTTTCAGACTGTGGGAGGAAACCAGATCACCTGGAGGAAACCCATGCAGACACAGGAAGGACGTGCAGACTCTGCACAGATAGTGATCCAAGCCAGGAATTGAACCCAGGTCCCTGGCGCTGTGGGGCAGCAGTGCTAACCACGGTACCCCCCCCCCCCCCCAGAATTTAGTTGTGTTTCTGGATTAATAATCTAGTGATAATACCAGTAGGCCATCACCTACCCCTTTACCGACACCTTCACCTTGTCACCTGCTACAAATTCCTTAAAACCCACCTCTTTGACCAAAACCACCCTTTCTAATACCTCCTTCTGGGGACCAGCATCCATCTTTGTCTGATTACAGCACCATGAAGCACCGTGGGATGTTTCTCTACATTGTGCCATATTATGGTCAAAAGTTATTGTTTTTTTGATACAGCAGTTCAGTTTACCATAACCCCTCCCTCACCCGAGGGTGCCGAGGTCCATTGTTGCACTTGGACACCACCCCTGGCAAACTCAGCACAGACCACAAATTAAAACTGGGTTGTTTCTGGTTGGTATGACACAGGAAAACACATATTCATCAAGAAAGTGCCAAAATAGGATGCTGGAATCACACATCCTAATCGCTTTTACACATACTAAACCAACACCCATTTTCACAATGAGATTTTTTTTTAAAACCTTTAATATATTGTGCAAAGTAACTACTGTTCAAGGGATGAATGGCAATCAAGCATGTATGTTTTCATTTTGGGTCTTGTACATAAGCAGTCATGTGTGAATAATTCAAGCTTGGCACCTGTTAAGCACATAATATACACAACATACTTTAAAATTGCACTGTTATAATGTGGAATATTTTGGCAACATGCAATAATGTGTTTTTTTTTGGTCTCACCTCTTCCTGTCATGTGAGGTTCCCTTATGATGAATGGGCCCAAATAACAAAACATTGGGGTGGCTTCACCATCAGGGATGGAAGAAGAAACAAAGCAAAACTTGCCAACAGTAGCAGAACAGACACGCCATAGCAGAAACAGAAGGTTGTATATATTATATATAAGAAACAGATGGTTTGGATGGCGATCTACAATGTCGGAATCCAACTTTGGGGTTCAGATAACTTTACCCACAGCTCAGGCTTTGCTTTGTGGCTAATGACATCACCTGAACTTTGAGTTTGTGGTACACACAATTCCAAGCAGCTATTATTCATTTGTAGAAAGTATGCCTCTGTGCCAATTTGTGAAAATATGTTTCCTGTCACTTACAATGCTGACGTTGAACTTGCAGCTTTTTTTTGGTACTTTATGTGAGGATAGACGTCTCCTGATTTTATTACACCCCAGTCCCAGTGGATCACAGACCGCCTATGGGTGACAGGGTGGGGGAACCTGTTCCGCACCCTCTGCTAATATTGTTTTGAGCTGTTGCCAACGGAACGCCAGCACGGTGGAGGTAGAGGATGCATTCCACACTCCCTGTCATGATGTGTTTGCGGCTCCAACTTGCTTCATTGTCTCACTGCCAACATTACACAGTCACTATGACACCAGGTTTGTTTCAGAGGATCTCCTGTGGCATTGATCATGCGTAGTTACGGATCTGGCACATAACTGATTGACAGCCGTGCCCAAAGCTCATAATCTTGAATCCCCTCCCTGAACTCCTCTTTAAAACCTTCAAGAAAACCCACCTCTTAGACCCAAGCCGTCTAACCTCTCCTTCTTTGCAAATTGTCCATTTTACTCATATTTCAGCAAAGCACCTTGAGCCAAAAACAGAAAATGCTGGAAAATCTCAGCAGGTCTGACAGCATCTATGGGGAGAGAATAGAGCCAACCTTTCATAAGAGCTGGGTCATCCTGACTAGAAGCGTTGGTCCTATTCTCTCTCTCCACAGATGCTGTCAGACCTGCGGAGATTTTCCAGCATCTTGTCTCAGATTCCAGTATCCACAGTCTTTTGCCTTTTGTTTAAATGTTAACTGCACTATATAAATGCAAGTGGTTGCTATTCAGTACTGCTGACAGCTTACACGCTAGGCTCATGTCTTAGCTGGTCACTGAAGGTTGCTCTGCACATGGACACCGTTTACAGAATCATCGAATGATAAGAAGGAGGCCATTTGGTCCATCATGCCTACTAGGTTTTTTGCAGAGTGATAGCCCTAAAAATTAGTTCACTTCAAGTATTAACCAATTTCCTTCTGAAAGATCCTATTGAATTTCAGCCACTTGTAGGCAGCGCGTTCCAGGTCACAGCATTACGCTATTTTTAAAAATGCAGCTTTTGGTTCCTGATCCTTCAGTCACTTGGGATGGCACGGTGGCACAGTGGTTAGCAATACTGCCTCACAGCTCCAGGGACCCGGGTTCGATTCCCGCCTTGGGTCACTGTCTGTGTGGAGTTTGCACATTCTCTGCATGAGGGTGCTCTGGTTTCCTCCTTCAGTCTGAAAGACGTGCTGGTTAGGTGCATTGGCCATGCTAAATTCTCCCTCAGTGTACCCGAACGGGCGCCGGAGCGTGGCGACGAGGGGATTGTAGTGCTAATGTCAGCCTACTTGTGACATTAATTTTTAAACTTGAGAGTTTCTCCTTATTTATTCCATTAAAAACATTCATGCTATTAAATACCTCTATCAAATCTCCTCTGAAGAACTACCCAGCTTCACAGTTTCTCATTACTGATACCATTCCCGTGAATATCCTCTGTGCTCTCTGCAGTGACTGTGAGGGCCTGCAGTGGGAGTGGCAGGCACTATGTGTAAGAACTGTACAATCTTATCTTTATATAGAATTTTTAAAAGTACGTCGGGAGGAATGAGTCACAGCGCTAATCATTTTAAGTAGTTCCACAACAAGACTAATAAAGTAAAAGGTGATTTTTTGGGGGGAGGGGACAGAGGATTTAGAACTTTGACAAGAGTGACATAAATGAGTCTTTGATGCAGATTTTTAGGCCCCAAAAACATTGGCCTGTGGTTTAACTGCAACATTTGATTGGCTGCCAACTGGTGCGGATACCAACTCCTTAGTGATTGCTGCCAGTGGCGTGACACATACAATGTGCTCTGCTGAGACTGAGGAACAGACAAACTAGTAAGAAATTCCAGGTCAGGGTACTGATAATATCACACTTGTAGAAATAAAATGACCTATCTATGTGGGTTAGTGACCACACCCATAGGTTAACAGTGTACAGGCTAAGCATAATAAACCTTGCTTCTATTAAATGTTGACATTGCAGCAATTCATGTCAAACAATAAGCATCGTTTAAGGTCCTGAATTCGGAGGATAATATTGGAAGAGGGATTTAAGAGGCAGGTAAAATGCTGCATAAAATGTGTATGAGGAGGGTGGGAGTGTCTGTTCCAATGCCAAATTAATCATCTTAACTGACCTAACAGTAAATAAACATTTATTAACTTGAGAAATTGCTGTGTGCACCGTGCTTTCTTTGGAGTCATGTGATATCTTCAGCTGAACCCATTTGATCTCATTTCTCCAGAATGCCAACCTGCCATCTTACCATTAAGGTATTAACAATATAAGAATGCTAACTGGCGGCATGGTGGCACAGTGGTTAGCACTGCTGCCTCACAGTGCTGGGAACCCGGGTTCAATTCCGGCCTTGGGTGACTGTTGGTATGGAGTTTGCACGTTCTCCCCCAAGTCTGCGTGGGTTTCCTCTGGGTGCTCCAGTTTCCTCCCACAGTCCAAAGGTGTGCAGGTTATTTGGATTGGCCATGCTAAATTGCCCCTTAATGTCAGGGGGATTAGCAGGGTAAATACGTGGGTTAAGGGGAAAGAGCCTGGGCGGGATTGTTGTTGGTGCAGGCTTGATGGGCTGAATGGCCTCCTCCTTCACTGTACGGATTCTATGATTCTACTCTATGAGAACCCATTTGCTGTAACAGAAATGTCAGTTGCTTTTCTTTCCCCTTCAGCCCAACATTCTCCTCTATCCCTTCGGAAGAGAGTATCTCATGTCTAGGGGCAGTTTTAGTGTTCTGCCCATGGTGGCCCAGTGGTTAGCACTGCTGCTTCACAGCACAAGGGATCTGGGCTCAATTCCTGGCCACTATCTATGTGGAGTTTGCACCTTCTCCCCGTGTCTGCATGGGTTTCCTCCAGGTGCTCCAGTTTCCTCCCACAGTCTGAAAAACATGCTGGTTAGGTGCATTGGCCATACTAAATTCTCCCTCAGTGTACCCGAACAGGCACCGGAGTGTGGCGACTAGGGGATTTGCACAGTAATTTCATTGCAGAGTTCATAGAGTCATAGAGGTTTACAGCATGGAAACAGGTCCTTTGGCCCAACTTGTCCATGCTGCCCTTTTTTTTAAAACCCCTAAGCTGGTCCCAATTGCCCGCATTTGGCCCATATCCCTCTATACCCATCTTACCCATGTAACTGTCTAAACACTTTTTAAAAGACAAAATTGTACCCGCCTCTACTACTACCTCAGGCAGCTTGTTCCAGACACTCACCACCCTCTGTGTGGAAAAATTTCCCCTCTGGACCCTTTTGTATCTCTCCCCTCTCACCTTAAACCTATACCCTCTGGTTTTAGACTCCCCTACCTTTGGGAAAAGATATTGACTATCTGGCTGATCTATGGCCCTCATTATTTTATAGACCTCTATAAGATCACCCCTCAGCCTTCTACACTCCAGAGAAAAAAAGTCCCAGTCTATCCAGCCTCTCCTTATAACTCAAACTATTGTAAGCCTATTTGTGACAATAATAAATAAACTTTAAGAAAATGGACATTCTCCAGGTCACAAGCAGTAGCAATGCATTTCTTTTTGGCTGCAAGAGCTGTTCCTGGCTGTATATTGCTACATTATATGTTGCTGATTAACCTGTCCATTGCTGAACCTGGCATTGCGTTGCTCACCTCTGTGCATTGCTGGCCTGTGCTCTTGTTGATTTGTGCATTGTCGGTGTGTGTATTGCTAACCTGTTCATTACTGCCTGCATTGTGGCCTCTGCGTCATTTGCCTTTCCATTGTTAGCCTTCAACAGCCTCTGGGCAAGAGAGTGGCCAAGAAATGAATGTCGTGATTATGCGTGCACAGTGGTTTAAAAATCACGATCCTGCATATGTGCAGTTGTTTACCCCATCCCATCAGTGCTGAGGAACCTGTCGGTAATGTAAGGTGGCTGGGGGGGGGCTGGGGGTTGCTGGATTTGACAGACCAAACAGCTGGAACACACAGGAATCCTTCAGTTTGAAGCAGTTCGATGCAACAAAGAACGTCAAGCCTCAACATTTTCAATCATCCACCAGAATGTTCCAAATGAAAAACGTACAGACAGCCAGGAATTCAGGCTTAAGGTCAGAAGACCAGGAACAATTCGGCTGCCTGAATTTAGAATCATAGAATCCCGACAGTGCAGAGGAGGCCATTCAGCCCATTGACCCCTCACTGACAACAATCCCACCCTATCCTCGTAACCCCACATATTTACCCTGCTGGTCCCCCGACACTAAGGGGCAATTTAGCATGGCCAATAGTTGATTTATTTATTAAGCAGAAGTAGGCTTACATTAACACTGCAATGAAGTTACTGCGAAAATCCCCTAGTCGCCACACTCCGGCGCCTGTTCAGGGACACTGAGGGAGAATTTAACTTGGCCAGTCCACCTAACCTGCACATCTTTGGAGTGTGGGAGGAAACCGGAGCACCCGGAGGAAACCCATGCAGACACGGGGGAAACGTGCAGACTCCACACAAACAGTGACCCAAGCCAGGAATCGAACCCGGGTCCCTGGTGCTGTGAGGCAGCAGTGCTAATCACTGTGCCATCTTGCCACCCCTGATACACCTAACGTGCACATCTTTGGACTGTGGGGGGAAGCCAGAGCATTTACTGACAAAAATAAAGGGAAAACTTTCAACTTGAGATGAAGCAGGCCTGAAGCTTATTAAAAAGGGGATCTTGGGCCTTCTGAATTATGTACTCACTTCAACTATCTACCCAATATGACAGGATCACTATGGAGGTAATTAAGGTCGCAAGTCTTGATGAAGTGATCCTAATGTGCCGCAATGTTGCCAGAGTCTTCACAGGAATGTTGCAAGGCAGAGTCGACACTGAGTCGACTCTGAGTAGGGAGATATTCGGGCAGATGGCCAAAAACTGGGTCAAAGAAGTCGGATGGAATTTTCTGACCATTCACGCCAGTGGGATTTTCCCATCCCACTTCAGTGAACAGAGATTTGACTTGTCGTCAAATTCTCTGTCTTCGCTGTAGCGGGAGCGTGGCGTGAGCGGGTGGTAAGATCGTGCCCGTAAGTTTTAAGGAATGCGTTAGAATCAGGATCCTTCAGTGCAGAAGGAGGCCATTCAGCCCTGCGCCGACCACAATCCCACCCAGGCCCTATCTCCATAACCCCATGCATTTACCCTAATTAGTTCCCCTGACACTAACAGGCAATTTAGCATGGCCAATACACCTAACCCGCACATCTTTGGAGTGCTGGAGGAAACCGGAACACCCAGAGGAAACCCACGCAGACACGGGGTGAATGTGCAAACTCCATGCAGACAGTGACCCAAGCCTGGAATCGAACCTAG
This sequence comes from Mustelus asterias, assembly GCF_964213995.1. Lineage (NCBI taxonomy): Eukaryota > Metazoa > Chordata > Chondrichthyes > Carcharhiniformes > Triakidae > Mustelus > Mustelus asterias. Next base: position 21,613,611 of record NC_135826.1, read on the forward strand.
GTCCCTGGCGTTGTGAGGCAGCAGTGCTAACCACTGTGCCAGCGTGCCGGGAGAGAGGCGGAGGGTTTTAGGGAGTGAATTCCAGGGCGTAGGACCTAGGCAGCTGAAGGTATTGTTACCTGTGGTGGAGCGTTTAAATTCAGAGATGCTCAAGAGGCCAAAATTATAGCAACGCCGACATCTTGGAGGATTGTGAGGCTGGCAGAGATTATGGAGATTTCATCACCTGGTTACGAAGATACCTATGAGTACGTACGAAGCGAGCTTTTTAAGATGAAGCTTCTTTCATTCAGAACCAATGGCCATCATTACATGTAATTTGTTTTTCATTTGTACATCAACAGAAGACAATCTATTATCTAGGAGTTGTTGAACTGGTAAGCCATTATCTCCTCAACAAATTGAAATCCGTCAGAAATACTACAAGGGGCAGGATTCATGCTTCAGGTCATGTTATTTGCTCCAGAACCTCTCATAGCTTGTCAGAATAGGCAGAGTTCCAACCAACACCAAGCCAGGCCATGGTGGTTTTTTCTATAAGTCTGTTTCTTGCACCTGACACAAATTCATTATACTCCAGATGTTACACATCATAGAAACCATAGAACCATAGAAAATTACAGCTCAGAGACAGGCCTTTTGGCCCTTCTTGTCTGTGCCGAACCATTTTTTGCCTAGTCCCACTGACCTACACTTGGACCATATCCCTCCACACCCCTCTCATCCATGAACCCGTCCAAGTTTTTCTTAAATGTTAAAAGTGGAGCTCATTCCACACTCCCACCACTCTCTGCGTGAAGAAGTCCCCCCTAATATTCCCTTTAAACTTTTCTCAATTCACCCTTAACCCATGCCCTCTGGTTTTTTTCTCCCCTAGCCTCAGCGGAAAAAGCCTGCTTGCATTCACTCTATCTATACCCATCAAAATCTTATACACCTCTATCAAATCTCCCCTCAATCTTCTACGCTCCAGGGAATAAAGTCCCAACCTATTCAATCTCTCTCTGTAACTCAGCTTCTCAAGTCCTGGCAACATCCTTGTGAACCTTCTCTGCACTCTTTCAACCTTATTTACATCCTTCCTGTAATTAGGTGACCAAAACTGTACACAATACTCCAAATTCGGCCTCACCAATGCCTTATACAACCTTACCATAACACTCCAACTTTTATACTCGATACTCCGATTTATAAAGGCAAATGTACCAAAGGCACTCATTACGACCCGATCCACCTGTGACGTCACTTTTAGGGAATTCTGTATCTGTATTCCCAGATCCCTCTGTTCAACTGCACTCTTCAGAGTCCTACCATTTACCCTGTACGTTCTACTTTGGTTTGTCCTTCCAAAGTGCAATATCTCACACTTGTCTGCGTTAAATTCCATTTGCCATTTTTGAGCCCATTTTTCTAGTTGGTCCAAATCCCTCTGCAAGCTTTGAAAACCTTCCTCACTGTCCACTACACCTCCAATCTTTGTATCATCAGCAAACTTGCTGATCCAATTTACCACATTATCATCCAGATCATTGATATAGATGACAAACAACAATGGACCCAACACCGATCCCTGCGGCACACCACTAGTCACAGGCCTCCACTCAGAGAAGCAATCCTCCACAACCACTCTCTGGCTTCTTCCATTGAGCCAGTGTCTAATCCAATTTACTACCTCCCCATGTATACCTAGCGACTGAACCTTCCTAACTAACCTCCCATGAGGGACTTTGTCAAAGGCCTTGCTGAAATCCAGGTAGACAACATCCACCGCCTTCCCTTCATCCACTTTCCTGGTAACCTCCTTGAAAAACTCTAATAGATTGGTCAAACATGACCTACCACGCACAAAGCCATGTTGACTCTCCCTAATAAGTCCCTGTCTATCAAGGAGCCATACTTTGTACAAATGTATAAACAAACTTTTAAGTAAGAAAGAAAGACATTTTTCTTGTGCTGAGATCGAAATCAGAGCCAAAAACACACAATTAGTTACAATTATTTGAATTTATCCATTTACACTGTTTTGTAACAAGCAATATTTGAGCCATGCTCTTAAAGGGATGAGCCAGGTTAAACATAGCTCCATCTGAGCTAAGGACCTGGGTTCAATTCCGGCCTTGGCTGTGGAGCTTGCACGTTCTCCCCATGTCTGTGAGGGTTTCCTCCGGGTGCTCCGGTTTCCTCCCACAGTCCAAAGATGTGCAAGTTAGGTCGATTGGCCATGCTGAATTGCTCTTTAGTGTCCAAAAGATGCATAGGTTAGGTGGATTAGCCATGGTGAATGTGCAGGGTAACAGGGATTGTGGGGTTACTGGGTAAGGTGCTCTTCGGAGAGTTGGTGCAGGTTCGATGGGCTGAATGGCCTCCTTCTGCACTGTAGGGATCCTATGGTTCTATGGTTCCAGGCTGCCTTTGAGCAATGCCATGGAAAATTCACTAGTTGTGTATGAATTGTTTAAATAGCAAAGCTATACTGTGCAGCATTTCTGTTTTCTCCTGTACTTCAGCCAGTATAGAATATTTCTGTCATTACCTGCCGATAAAAAGTTCTAAGTATTTTACATGTGGCAGTTAATGATTCCAGCCAAATAAATGAAACAACATAGTTAGAAAGGTATTTTATCATCTTGGTAAGTGATCAAATAAATGAGTGTTATATCGGCATTAGAGGATATTGTGAGTACTGAATGCAAATTGACAGAATTCTGGAATTGTCTATTAAAACTACATCATCTTATTTATGTATAGTTCCTTTAATGTGTCAATAAACATTATATGAAGATTTGTTGATGCAAACAGGGCTATTAGCAAGACTGGAAGTATTGCAAGAACAAATCTGATCGGTAAGCACTGTGAGTTGCCAATACTTTCAATCACAGTAGTGTCTTTTATACGACCATAAATGCTTTATAAATCAAGGAGGCTTTATGCATGCCTTGATATTTATTTGGACTTTTTAATGGTGACTTGTGAAGTCTAGGCTTTCCGCATTAGGTGCAGTGTGGACCCACAAGGATAATGGTGGGTCTTAAACAGGCTCAACTAGACACTTCTGATGTAAGGTCATTGACCTAAAACAGTAACCCTTTCTTTCTCACACTGCTGCCTGACCTGCCGAGTGTTTCCAACGTTATTTCAAATAGTCTCCCAATTTTCTGCAGCTACGTTACTTTGTTGGTAAGTTTCATGCGTAGATTTGGATGGATGTGGGGAGCACACTGGCGGGGCAGGGGCGGGTAAGGGTAGAACTTGACGTCTTTGGAGTAATAGTTAAGGACAATTCAGGAGAGGTGCAAAATGGTCTGCGGACCCAGCAGCACCTGTTTCACAATATCGGACAAGGTCCAGGTCTACCCTAAATGGTAGGATTGCTTGGAAGCGATGAAGGGACAAATATCCTGAAAGCATTTGGAAATGGGCAGATGGCATCTCAGACCATTCTCAAAGCCTGAGGAGAGAAGAGGTCTAAATTAGTGACAATAAAAATGACGGGAAGGGAAAACCGTTGCCTGGAACTTTGTGTGTCTGCAGAGGGAGGAAAAGCAAAATAAAGGGAAAGTGTTAACTTATAGCTAAGCACACAAACTTTAACATGTCTGTGTACTTATCATGGCTGAACAATTCCGGGCAGCCAATGTGGGATGAGTTACATCTGGTGTCCTGGAGACAAAGTACTGGGAAGATGATTAATATTTCTGTTTAAAGCTTGATTGTTGGCATGAGCACTTTGGATGCCCTTTGACCTCATTCCCACAAACTAAGCCACGGCAGGAACTCTGTTTAATTTTCCCCAGTAGCAAGTCCGAGCAGGGCCATTGTAATGTTTCCCAACACATGTTCTTCCCTTTGTAAAGGTGCTGACCACAGCCAGGTATGGTTCTCTCGACGCGTCATCTTGCCCAGGTGGTTCTTGGCCTTCATGGCTTGGCTTCAGAGTGGGCAGAGTAACCATAAGAACATAAGAACTAGGACCAGGAGTAGGCCGTTTAGCCCCTCCAGCCTGCTCCACCACTCTTTAAGATCATGGCTGATCTTTTTGTGGACTCAGCTCCACTTACCCGCCCGCTCACCATAACCCTTAATTCCTTTACCGTTCAAAAATCTATCTATCATTGCCTTAAAAACAAAGGTAGCCTCAACTGCTTCACTGGGCAGGGAATTCCACAGATTAACAACCCTTTGGATGAAGAAGTCCTTCCTCAACTCAGTCCTAAACCCGTTCCCCCTTATTTTAAGGCTATGCCCCCTAGTTCTGGTTTCACCCACCAGTGGAAACAACCTCCCTGCTTCTATCTTATCTATTCCCTTCATAATTTTATTTGCTTCTATAAGATCCCCCTTCATTCTTCTAAATTCCTGTGAGTCTCGTCCGAGTCTACTCAGTCTCTCCTCATAAGCCAGTTTCTTCCAAGCTTCGAACCTTCCCAAACATCCCGACATTCCAACTTTGGAAGTGTCCAATGCAGCAGTTTAACTATGCAGTTCGCCACACAAAGGAAGTGTCAGGGAAAAGGCAGTCAATTTTCCAGTCAACACTTGAATGAAATGGAAAAAAACTCTATCCCATTATCACCATAAAACATATGTCACGGGAATGGAAAACTGTTGAGGTTGGAAAGGAAGAGGAAACATGAGTTCAACAGGTTCATAATGCAATAACTTGATCTGAGTTTTTTTTTTGAAAAGGAGATGGAATGTTAGTGAAACCCCAGGGATTTCGCTGGACGGTGGAACTTTGGCAATTTGATCATTCAAACATCAGCCAAATTACTGATGACTAACTGACATCTGGTTTCCCATTTATGAATGGTAAAATATTGTCATGCAAAGAACTGCGAGGATCCTATTTCAAGGTAGTTAAATTGTTTGCATCAAGGGATCAACATGTGTCATATACATACCATAGTTTGTGCTACAAATAAAGGATGGTATTTGTCAGGACAAATCTGTCAGTGACTTCATGCAGAAAGTGTAGGCAAACCTTTCAGTGCATATTCTGCAAAGCTTTTAACTCACTTTCATCACAATAGTAGCATAGTGATAAGGTTACTGGGTGACTAATAAAGGTTTAGTTTATTTATAAGTGTCGCAAGTAGGCTTACATTAACACCGCAATGAAGTTACTGTGAAAATCCCCTAGTCGCCACATTCCAGCGCCTGTTCGGGTACGCTGAGAGAGTATTTAGCACGGCCAATGCACCTAACCAGCACGTCTTTTGGACTGTGGGAGGAAACCAGAGCACCCGGAGGAAACCCATGCAGACACGGGGAGAACATGCAGACTCTGCACAGACAGTAACCCAAGCCGGGAATCGAACAAGGGTCACAGGCACCTGAAGAAGGGGCTTGGAGCTCCGAAAGCTTGTGTGGCTTTTGCTACCAAATAAACCTGTTGGACTTTAACCTGGTGTTGTTAAACTTCTTACTGTGAGACAGCAGTGCTAACCACTGTGTCACAAAATAGGGTACATTTTGTCATGCCTCGTAGAGTCTCGCGTGGCCCACATTTTACTGACTGTATTCATAGCCCTGCCAGTGACTTGGAGGGGGTGCTCATAGAATTTATCCTTAAATACGTTTTCAAATAACTGAAATGGTAGTAGTGTCCCTTTAACAGTCTCAAATATGAAGCCTTTAACCTGGAGTAAGGAGCGTTTGTTACAGTTCAGTGTCAATATTCCTTCCTCGCAGCATGTTCCTCTCACCCTCTGTCCTTCTGTCAGCAGACCCCCTGTGTCAATCCTGGCTTCCACCAAGCTAACGGCAATAGTGAGCAGATCGGTGCTGGAATAAATTTAGCCACGGTGCCGCCATCATCAGGTCTCGCTGGAAGTAGAGAACAGCGGGGTGTCAGTAGGAAGGCAATGAGCACAGGCTCACATTACCAGCTCCTTCGAGGTGCTTTGCATCGTTTCCAATTGAGCAATGCCGGAACATGTTTTCCAGATGCACTGCATTCTCTTTTAATGAAATTATTATTAGAGCAGCGTTGGGATTTGCCTTTGAAACCATACATTAAAAGGGGCAATGTCATCAAGGCCTTATGACGGCAAAGGGCTCTTTAATTTGATTATAAACAGAGGCAGGCATGTTACAACAATCAGTGTGTCACTCCTAATTTATGATTTTGAACTTAATTTTGATTTTTTAAAAGTTAAAGCAGTAATAGTGAATCTTGCAGTACAGATTTAGCCAAATGTTTTCATTCTCATAACAAGCTTGCCTGACCTAAAATCTCCTCTCCATTCCATTTACCTCCATTTCATATATGCCCAGTTTGTGAACCCAACTCTTCACTCACCTGATGAAGGGGCAGCGCTCTGAAAGCTCGTGCTACCAAATAAATCCGTTGGACTTTAACCTGGTCTTATGAGACTTCTTACTGTGCTCACCCGAGTCCAACGCCGGCATCTCCACATCATTTCATTTACCTGAGTGTGAAGCAATAATTTGTGAATTTTCCAATATTTTGATCAGCTAATGTAAACATTCTGATTCCCGAGAAGTTACTTTTTTGCCCCCCAATTTTCCACATTAAGTTATAGAGTCCTTACAGTGCAGAAGGAGGCCATTCAGCCCATCAAGCCTGCACCGGCAACAAATCCATCCAGGCCCTATCCTAGCAACCCCATGCATTTACCCTGCTAATCCCCCTGATACTAAGGGGTCAATTTAGCATGGCCAATGCACCTAACGCACATATCTTTGGGGTGTAGGAGGAAATGAAGCACCTGAAGGAAACCCAAGTAGACACGGGGAGAATGTGCAAACTCCACACAGACAGTGACCCAAGGCAGGAATTGAATCCGGGTCCTTGGCATTGTGAGCCACAGTGCTAACCACTATGCCACCGTGGAATTTTGTTTTCGAGCGCTATCTTAGTATTGCAGACAGTGCTGTTGAGAATTAGCTGTCTGGCTGCTTTTGAACATTGCCTGGCTTCAGTATATCTATTGCTGAAACCCTCGTCCATGGCTTTTTTTCTTTAGACTTCACTATTCCAAAGTATTTGGCCGACCCCTCACATTCCATCATCCTTTGTAGATTTGAGTCATCCAAAACTCTACTGCCCTTGTCCTAACTTTCACCCCGTCCCATTCACGCATCCCCCTGGTGCTCGGTGATCTACACTGGCTTTGACCTAAGCCATTTCTTGACCATAAAACTCTAACGCTTGGACGGTATTTAATGGAGGCTTTGGGAGTCTCACTCGCTAGCTGAAGAGCCAATGAGAGTTCTGTGTCTGTAATAAAGGCAAAATTCTGCGGATGCTGGAATCTGAAACAAAAGCAGAAAATGCTGGAAAATCTCAGCAGGTCTGATGGTATCTGTGGAGAGAGAATAGAGCCAATGTTTCAAGTCAGGATGCCTTTTGATGAATGGTCATCCACACTCGAAATACTGGCTCCATTCTCTTTCCACAAATGCTGTCAGACCTGCTGAGATTTTCCAGCATTTTCTGCTTTTGTTACAGAGCTCCGTGTCACCTCTTTTCAGGTATGTCTGTCAGATTACATGCCAATCAGGCATTTAACTGGTCAGCAGTGGGCCATCTCTGAGATCAAGGACTCCGGGGCATCAGGCCCCCACCCCCCACCCCCAAGAGCTGCCAGCTAATCAGAGGCCAACTGCTCTGCCTTGCTCAGTAGCTAATGATCAAGGCTAATGATGCCTTGCTCAGGAGATCTCTACTGCCACCTGAAGATACACAAGGCAAACACACCCGGCCGTCCCATCGTATCGGGCAATGGGACTCTGTGCGAGAACCTCTCCGGCTACGTCGGGGGCATCCTGAAACCCATTATACAAAGAACCCCCAGCTTTTGTCGCGACACTACGGACTTCCTACAGAAACTCAGCACGCATGGAGAAGTTGAACCAGGAGCACTCCTCGTCACAATGGATATCTCGACACTCTATACCAGCATCCCCTACGATGATGGCATTGCTGCAACTGCCTCAGTACTCAACGCCGACAACTGCCAATCTTCAGATGCAATTTTACAACTCATCCGCTTCATCCTGGACCACAATGTCTTCACCTTCAACAACCAGTTCTTCATCCAGACACACGGAACAGCCATGGGGACCAAATTCGCACCTCAATATGCCAACATCTTCATGCACAGGTTCGAACAAGACCTCTTCACCGCACAGGACCTTCAGCCGATGCTCTACACTCGATACATCGATGACATTTTCTTCCTTTGGACTCATGGTGAATAATCACTGAAATAACTATATGATGACACCAATAAGCTCCATCCCACCATCAGGCTCACCATGGACTACTCTCCGGAATCGATTGCATTCTTGGACACACGCATCTCCATCAAGGACGGTCACCTCAGCACCTCACTGTACCGCAAGCCCACGGATAACCTCACGATGCTCCACTTCTCCAGCTTCCACCCTAAACACATTAAGAAGCCATCCCCTACGGACAAGCCCTCCGTATACACAGGATCTGTTCAGATGAGGAGGATCGCAACAGACACTTCCAGATGCCAAAAAATGCCCTCATAAGAACAGGATATGGCGCTCGACTCATCGATCGACAGTTTCGACGCGCCACAATGAAAAACCGCACCGACCTCCTCAGAAGACAAACACGGGACATGGCGGACAGAGTACCCTTCGTCGTCCAGTACTTCCCCGGAGTGGAGAAGCTATGACATCTTCTCCGGAGCCTTCAACATGTCATTGATGAAGACGAACATCTCGCCAAGGCCATCCCCACACCCCCACTTCTTGCCTTCAAACAACCGCACAACCTCAAACAGACCATTGTCCTCAGCAAACTACCCAGCCTTTAGGAGAGCAGTGGCCACGACATCACACAACCCTGCCACAGCAACCTCTGCAAGATGTGCCGGATCATCGACATGGATGCCATCATCTCACGTGAGAACACCATCCACCAGGTACACGGTACATACACTTGCAACTCGGCCAACGTTGTCTACCTGATACGCTGCAGGAAAGGATGTCCCAAGGCATGGTACATTGGGGAGACCATGCAGACGCTACGACAATGGATGAATGAACACTGCTCGACAATCACCAGGCAAGACTGTTCTCTTCCTGTTGGGGAACCCTTCAGCGATCACAGGCATTCGGCCTCTGATCTTCGGGTCAGCGTTCTCCAAGGCGGCCTTCACGACACACGACAACGCAAAGTCGCTGAGGAGAGACTGATAGCCAAGTTCCGCACACATGAGGACAGCCTCAAACGGGATCTTGGGTTCATGTCACACTATCTGTAAGCCCCACGACTTGCCTGGGCTTGCAAAATCTCACTAACTGTCCTGGCTGGAGACAATACACATCTCTTTAACCTGTGCTTAACCCTCTCTCCACTCACACTATCTGTACCTTTAAGACTTGATTACCTGTAAAGACTCGCATTCCAACCATTATTTTGTAAATTGAGTTTGTGTCTTTATATGCCCTGTTTGTGAATAGAACTCCCACTCACCTGATGAAGGGGCAGCAAGCGCTCCGAAAGCTAGTGGTTTGTGCTACCAAATAAACCTGGTGTTGTGAGACTTCTTACTGTGTTTACCCCAGTCCAACACCGGCATCTCCACATCATTGCTCAGTAGCGCCACTGGAGGGAAAGTGGCTGCTGCCGATACTACATCCTTCCAATGCTGAAGATTGCACAGTGAGTAGATGCAGGTGAGCAATGTCAGGAGGGGGTTGTGGGGAAAGTGGGATTGCCAGAAAGGACGGGGGAGTGGGGGGTATTATCAAAGGATGCCCCTTCCCCTTTCTCTTTCCCTACCTGATGCCGGGTACCTCAATCAGGCACTGAGTGTCTTTGAAAAGGGAATTCCCCATCCTCCACAACGGGAGTCCAAAAGCAACCCTGACAGAGTTTGCCTTTCAGGCTCCTCACTGTAATGATCTCAACAAGGCCCATCTGGTTGGCTTCTTGGAGTATGAGCTCCCTGATTGATCGCCTGCCTCATCAGGGAGTCTCACCTGCGTATATAATGAAGTGTCAGGGCTACGGGCACTCTGGAATCTGACTTTGTACCTGAAACACTCTTAGGAATGGAGATAAATTTGTGAATAAAGGGAATCTGGTGAAGGGTCATCGGCCTCTGAGGAGTTATTTCACTCACAAAGCGAATACCAGTGGCAGTGGGGTGAGGCCTTTAAATGGGCATTAAATGTCCACTCGAGGGCTTCAATTGGCAGCAGTACGGAAATGCTGTCCACACACTTACCCGAGGCAGAGGCAGGAATGCGGCCAATTAAATGGTCCCCTGCAACCAAACTCACCACGGGAGAGGGCATTAAATTCCACACTTTGTTTTCCAATCTCTCCATGGCCTCTGTAATGTCCCCCAGCTGCGTAACCCTGCTCGATATCTGTGCACCCCCAATTCTGGCATCTTGAACACCCCCAATTTTAGTTGCTTCACTGTTGGTAGCTGTGCCCTCTGTTGTCTGGGCCCCAAACCCTGAAATTCCTTCTCTAAACCTCCCTGCCACTTTATTCCTTTAAGATACTCCTTATAACATACCTCTTTCACCAGGGTTTTGGTCAAATATCTGCCCTAACATCTCTATATGTGACCTAGTGTCATATTATGTTTCGCTATGTTTCTGTGAAGCACTTTGGGCTGTTTTATTTAATTAAGTATGCAATCAAGGGTAAAGGCATTGTTGCTGGGAACGGTTTGAAAGATGGAAATCAATGTAAACAGGTTTGAACTCTCACTCACACCCTTTGAGAGTAATTGATCCCTGAAGGAGAGCCAAAGAGTCAAGATTTAATGAAGTGTTGGTTTCCCTGGTGACTCAGGTATCCCATGGGAAGGAAACCCTATGGACCAGGAAGGTTCCAAGTTCAGTCCATGGTCTTTACTGAACCAGTGGAAGTCAGATATGGAGGGGAAGGGGAGATGTTGGGGTTAGAATTGGTATCTGTGCACCTAAGGGCGGCACGGTGGCACAGTGGTTAGCACTGCTGTCTCATAGTGCTACTGGGGTTCAATTCTGGCCTTGGGTGACTGTGCGGAGACTGCACGTTCTTCCCATGTGTTCATGGGTTTCCTCTGGGTGCTCCCGTTTCTTCCCACAGTCCAAAGATATGCAGATTAGATGGATTAGCCATGGTGAATGTGTGAGGAAAAGGGGATAGAGTGGGTGAGAGGGCCCGGGGAAGACAATTTGTCAGAGAGTCGGTGCAGACTAGATGGGCCAAATGGCCTCTTCTGCAGTGTAGGGATTCTATCATTCCCTGAATAGAACAGAAATAAGAGCAGGTTCTCCCCCCTGATCCCAGTAACTCATATTGGAAAAGGGTATGTGGTCCAGCATTGGGCTCCCTGCCGTGCCCCCCTACCCCTTTAGCTCAATAGCCTGCTGACATTATTTGTCAAAAGTCACACAGGGAAGAATGACCAGTGGAAACTGCCTCAATAAACACTGTAGTTTAGCGTGAAACCTTCAGCCATACAAATTGGGAAGGCGGAGAGAACACAAGCAGTAGTTTGAAAAAGACAACACTCCTCAGATAACATGACGCCTGGTCATGTTAGCAGCCAATCCGAGAAGTGAAAACAGTCACTTCTCCAATGTTTGGAGGGCTGGGTGGTGGGGGGTGCAGTGGGGGTGGGGTGGGGGGGGGGCGGAGGGGGGGGGGCGATTGCAGGCTGATGAGATAAATAAATGAATGGTAAGAGTATCAGAATGGCAAAACAGTATTATTACTCCACTCACTCTAGGCACACAGGGATAATCAGCGTCAGCCTGTAAAGTTTGTTTTATTTCTGAAAAAAGGGACATGCTGTCAAAGTTTTTTCTCTTGCACTCATCAGGCAAGATTCGCAAGAATACCAAATCTCAAAGGGAACAACAATTGATACTGCATGAGAAAAGGATACAGATTGATTGGCAAGTGTGCCATCTCGCATCTCCCAAGAACTAAACTATGACTATCCATTCTCATTTCACAATGGACCCATAACCAGCAGACAGATGGTTATATCCTTGTGATTTGAACTAAGATACAAGATATGAAATGCCAATGTATAATCGCCTGTCATCTCACCAGCCCCGCTCCCCTCTAGACATTGGAGAAATTAATTAAAAGTCGACTGTTTAACGTTTCAGACTGGCTGGAAATATGACATGGAGGTGGCAAGTGGTTAGCAATGCTGCCTCACAGCGCTAGGGACCTGGATTCGGTTCCGGTCTTGGGTGACTGTCTGCTTGGAGTTTGCACATTGTCCCCATGTCTGCATGGGTTTGCTCTTGGGCGCTCCGGTTTCTTCCCACACTCCAAAGATGTGCGGGTTAGGTGGACTGGCCATGGTGGATACCCGGGGATACGGGGATAGGGCGGAGGGGAGGGCCTGGGCGGGACGCCCTTTCGGAGAGTTGGTGCGGACTCGATGGCCTCTGTAGTGATTCTGTGGTTGTGTGACAAGGCATCAGGTTATCTCAGAGTGTCTTCTTTTCACCTCCTGCCTTTTCCAATTTGCATGACTGCAGGTGGCGATTGATGCAAATTATGGCGTCTGTGGATTTTTCAGAAATACTCAGGTTCTGTACCAGCCAAGTGCGCAGTTTGCTTTATCCAGTGACATCAGTGTTAATATTCCAGCCACTAAATGTAACCACACCGAAGGGTGAGGAGTGACCTTTCTCCACTCCTCGAACATTCAGGTCACCTGTTCTGGTAGCAGTTTGCATCTGGTGAAATTGACTGCTTCTGTGCTTTGATTGTTCAATTTGCTTAAGGCCGGTAATAAATTATTAATGAACAGGAGAACTCGTGGTTGCGGTTGAGCATTCCAATCAAAGTGGCTGATTAAAGCTGCTGAATCAAGAACTATTACCCCAGCAGCTCACTCGTGTGCAAGCAAATAATAAAAAAAAATCCTGCCATTTGATCAGAAGTAAATCCTTGCAGTCACCTCATGGTAGGTCAGGGCACTCAGCTCCATTTAAGTCAAAACAGCTGAATGGCATTCCTGGTGTATTGCAGTAGATCTGACGAAGCGACACATACACACATGGACACATGCACAAGCATGCACATGTATAAATGCACACATACATACGCACCCACACATATATATGCGCACACACATACACACATTCACATGCACATACAAACATGCACATGCATACACACACATGCATATATATACATAATTCACACACATATATACACACAGACATAAATGCACACATATATAAACACACATTCATGCATGTACAGACAAACGCATGCATTATTACACACACACATACATACAAATATTTATATACACGTACATAACACATTCACAAACAGACACACATATACAAACACACACACATACATGCAAACACATACACACATATACAAACACATACACAAACACACAGCCACATGCGCAGACACATGTAAACACATACGTACAAACCCATATATACAAACGTACACAAACATACAAACACACGTACACAAACACAATATGCACATACAAACACATACATGCAAACACACACACACACACCTATCTTACTATTCTGAAAGAGCAACTAAACCTCAGCACACCAGAGTTTCCCATTAGTGTGAGTGAGGCAATAAATAAAATGTATTTTTTTATGTGGATGAAGAGGCCACCAATGTAACAGCCATCCACCACTCTACACCAATCAGTGCAGGAGTCTGGGAGTTGCACTGATTCCTCACTCACCCTGTGTTGTGCTGTGTGACAGATACACTGCAGCTCAGGATTGGAGCCCAGTGACTGTCAGTGCCCTTGGCTTAGAAAGAGAATCAGCCAGGATTCCTATTCCAATGACCACCACTGGAAGGTGTGGTACAGATATTGGGCAGAAGCAGGGCTGGGCTGCCACAGTTTTTAAAGTTTTATTTATTAGTGTCACAAGTAGGCTTACATTAACACTGCAATGAAGTTACTGTGAAAATCCCCTAGTCATCACACTCCGGCACCTGTTCGGGTGCACTGAGGGAGAATTTGTATGGCCAATGCACCTAACCAGCACATCTTTCGGACTGTGGGAGGTAACTGGAGCAAACCCACGCGGACAAGAAGAGAACGTGGACTCCTCACAGACAGTGACCTAAGCCGGGAATTGAGCACAGGTCCCTGGTGCTGTGAGGCAGCAGTGCTAACCACTGAGCCACAGTTGAACAGTTTGCTGACACCCATGGTTCAAGTAGCCACTTAGGTATGGTGTAATGTGCTTATTGAACCATTCTCCAGCAAGGATTGATGAGAGTGGGGGAAAGAAGAAGAAAAGTGAACATTGAAAAAAATTACAAGTTTTACAGTTTATTTATTGGTGTCACAAGTAGGCTTACATTAACACTGCAATGAAGTTTCTGTGAAAATCCCCTCGTCGCCACACTCCGGCGCCTGTTCAGGTACACTGAGGGAGAATTTAGCATGGTCAATGCACCTAGGACCCAGGTTCGATACCAGCTTGTGTCACTGTGTGTGCGGAGTTTGCATGTTCTCCCCATGTCTGCATGGGTTTCCTCCGGCTGCTCCGGTTTCCTCCCACTGTCCAAAAGATGTGCTGGCTAAGTGCATTGGCCATGCTAAATTCCCCCATAGTATATCGGAACAGGTGCCAGAATGTAGCGACTAGGGGATTTTCACAGTAACTTCATTGTCGTGTTAATGTAAGCCTTACTTGTGACTAATAAATGAACTTTAACTTTACTTTAAATATTGGCCAGGACATCAGGAAGAACTCTGATGTTTTGACGTGATGGTGGCTGGGATTCTCTGGTTCTGCTGCAGTGAATGGACTGAGCACCAAATTCTCTGTTGTCACTGGCAACGGTAAGAGATGGGAGAATTCAGGCCAGCATGGCGCATTGAAGAATAACTTGCAGTCATATAGCGCCTTCCATGACCCTCAGGTCATTCCAAAGTGCTTTAGAGCCAATTAATTACTTTTGTGAAAGATAATCACTGTTGTAATGTAGGAAACATAACATATAGCACAGCAAGATCCCACAAACAGCAAATTAATAATGACCAAATCATCTTTTTGGTGGTGTTGTTTGAGAAATGTGGCTCGAATTTTCCACCAACCCCACCCATGGTGGGCTTCCCTACAGCACACGTGGGGAGCCATTCAAACTTGCCTTGAATTCGGTGGGGCCGGAGGATCCCAACAAACCAGCTTTCCTGCTCTTCAGAGTAATATTGTGCGATCCTTTCCAACTATATGAAAGGCCAGATGCCATCTCAGTTAATGGCGTATCCTACATTACAGTCTGCACTGGAGCGCCGGCCTAGATTTTGTGTCCCACGCCTCAGGAGTGTGCCCAGACCTCACAGCTCTCTGACTCAGTGATGATAGAGCCACTATGGAGCTCTGCTATGTATTGGGTTAGCTTGTGCTTAGCCAGAATTCCAATGGGAGACCATGGGGACGATTTTACCATTTTTTGTTTAAGCGCTGGGCGGACTTGAAACTGGGAGAGTTTCAGATCCGACTTTTATTTTCAGGCCCCCCCCCGCCCCCCCCCCTCCCCTCCCCCCCGCTCTGCCATACCCACTCTGCCAGCAAAGTTCTGGGTGAGCCTGTTGCTCATTGCAGATGCCTGTGGGTGGGGCTTAACACGTCGAAAAGCCTGCAGAGGGAGGTAGTGTGCATGTGCGGCCCTCTGATGCTGCACATGCACATTAGCAGTAGCAGGGGCCTGACAAAAAAGAGAGAGCTGTCAGGCCCCTGCTACTGCAGGCAGCCGTAAGCAGCTTCCCCCCCACCCCGCAATCACGGGGGCCTGCGGTCTGAGAGATAGCCCTCGCCGATCCCCCACCGCCCAGACTGATCATGGCCCTGCTGCCCTCCCCCCACCGATCGCTGCAGAGTGGCAGCGGGCCCCGTCCCCATTAGCCACATCCCCATTAGCCGCACCCTATTAGCCCTGCTCCATTAGCCCTGCTCCAATAGCCCTGCCCCCATTAGTCCTGCCCCCACTGGCCCCTCTCCCATTAGCCCCAAACCCTGGCACTGCCCGGTGGGCATTGCCCAGATGGCAGACTGGGCATTGCCCATGTAAGAATTTTAACAACACCAGGTTAAAGTCCAACAGGTTTATCTGGTAGCAAATACCATTAGCTTTCGGAGCGCTTGCCCATGTGCCAGGGTGGCACTGCCAGTGTGGCACTGCTCAAGGGGCACCACCCCTTGCCCTCGGTCACCCCGGGAGGCCTCAATGGGCTCTGGTTCCACTGGCGAGGCCAAGTCAACTGCTCCTCGTTCATGGTGAGCATGTCTATTCCTTGCCCGTGAGAACCTTTCCCGATGAGGTCATAAAGGGGAGGGGGGCGGGGGGGCCAGACCAGACAATTGAGCGCCGGGATGTTAAACAGCATTTAAATAAATTTCCATACATTAACCTGCCTCTCGCCCATTTCCGGCGAGAGGCTGATCATGCCGGAAAACCGGCATTCGTAAAATGGTGCCAGTCGTGAAAACCGGCACTAATCGCGCTGAACGCTTTACTCCCCATTTTACCACCACATCATGAGTGAAAACAGGCGCAATGCGATGGTAAAATCACCCCCTATATGGGAGCTTTCAAAGCCCCTTCGTTAGGGGAAGAGTCTAGATTGCACTTCCTGATTGAAATCCCCTAAGCCACACTGGAAAGCATGAATGGGCCAGTCACTGACGTTGCCATGTCGAAATAACCCATCAACACCCATTGTTCAGGTTTAAATGAGCAGCACAGTGGCGCAGTGATTAGCACTGCTGCCTCACAGCACCAAGGACAGGGTTCAATTCCAGCCTTAGGTGACTGTCTGTGCGAAGTTTGCACATTATCCCTGTGTCTGCGTGGGTTTCCTCCAGGTACTCTGGTTTCCTCCCACAGTCCAAAGATGTGCGGGTTAGGTGGATTGGCCATGCGAAATTGCACCAACGTGTACAAAGATTTGTAGGTCAGGTGGATTGGCCATGGTAATTGCGCAGGGTTAAGGTGGGGAGTTGGGCCTGGGTGGGATGCTCTTTTGGAGAGTCGGTGTAGACCTGATTGCTGGACTATTAATCCAGAAATAGGCTAATGTTCTGGGGACCCGGGTTCTAATCCCGCCACAGCAGATGGTGGAATTTGAATTCAATAAAAAATATCTGGAATTAAGGATCTACTGATGACTTTTAACCCATATTTTTATGATTATACTGTATGCTGTTTGAGCAGTTGCAAGAGTTGCTCATTTTGAGTGTGTGCTAGCATGCTGAATTGTTGATTGTTGGAAAAACCCATCTCGTTCACTAATGTCCTTTAGGGAAGGAAATCTGGCGTCCTTACCTGGTCTGGTCTACATGTGACTCCAGAGCCACAGCAATGTGGTTAACTCTCAACTCAGGATGGGCAATAAATGCTGACCAGTCAACGACACTCAAGACCCATGAATGAATGATAAAAAGAATGGCCTCTTTCTGCACCAGAGGGATTCTAAACCTGTCGAGGCATTGGGAAATTACTAATGCCGCAACAACTCTAGCCCAACAATCAACCAGCAAAGGGAGAATAATACTGGGAGAAATATCTGGGCAATGCTCCATCATTTCAATCTATGCTATATTTTCTCTTTCTTTGCTTTGTTTGATTGCACGGATAATGCAGTTTGAGGAAAGTGCCTCTTTTTTTCTGACTCAAAACATTAATGGTGAATTTTCAAGGACAGTGTTCGGAAAGAAATCTCATCAATTTCAACTTCAATATGTTAGAATTTTGTGTGTGAAATCTCATGAGAATGAAAAGGGAACAGTTTATCATTTTCTTTGAAATGCCAAAAAAAGGGCAACTGGATTACGCATTAGGTCGATGTCGGCCTTTGATACCTAGTACTGGGGTTCTGAAAGAATGTTCCCGATGATGGGGGAGTCCAGTACTAGGGGTCATAGTTTGAGGATAAGGTGCAAACCCTATAGGACTGAGGTGAGGAGAAATTTCTTCACCCAGAGGTTTGATTTATCATCGTCACATGTATTAATATACAGTGAAAAGTATTGGTTCTTGCGCGCTATACAGACAAAGCATATCGTTCATAGAGAAGGAAAGGAGAGAGTGCCGAATGTAGTGTTACAGCTTAGTGCAAGGTAGATCCATTCAAAAGTCTGATGGCGGCAGGGACGAAGGTGTTCTTGAGTCGGCTGGTACATGACCTCAGACTTTTGTATCTTTTTCCCGATGGAAGAAGATGGAAGAGAGAATGTCAGGGGTGGGTGGGTTCCTTAATTGTGCTGGCTGCTTTTCCGAGGCAGCGGGAAGTGTAGACAGAGTCAATGGATGGGAGTGAATGAGTGGTGAATGTGGGAAAGGTCAAAACACTGTGTGATTTCAAGAAGAAATTGGATATAGCTCTTGGGGCTAAAGGGAGCAAGAGATAGGGGGTGAGATATTGATCAAGGTATTGATTTTGATGATCAGCCACAATCATAATGAACGGTGGAACAGGTGCAAAGGGCCAAATAAGACCATAAGACATAGGAGCAGAATGAGTCCATTCGGCCCATCGGATCTGCTCCGCCATTCAATCATGGCTGATATTTTTCTCATTTCCATTTTCCTGTCTTTTCCCCATAACCCCTGATCCCCTTATTAATCAAGAATCTATCTATCTCCGTCTTAAAGACACTCAATGACCTGGCCTCCACAGCCTTCTGCGGCAAAGAGTTCCACAGATTCAACACTCTCTGGCTGAAGAAATTCCTCCTCATCTGTTTTAAAGGATCGTCCCTTTAGCCTGAGGTTGTGCCCTCTAGTTCTAGTTTTTCCTACTAGTGGAAATGATCTCCGCTGCTTCTATTTCCCACGTTTCCATGTAAATCCAGCCGGTATTGGTGGGAGGTAAATCCTCCCTATTCACTGACTGCTTTTGAAGAACTCGTCATCTAGTTTTTGGTCCGTGTGGGCCAACATTTGAAACCACCCGTAATTCAGCACAAATGTGAAGCGTGCTCAGAGAAACCACAATGTGGCAGGATGTGGGAAATGGAAAATTGTCACACTGCTGTAGTCTCTCGATGCTGGAGTACATCGCTGACAATCCAACCACTCTAAACCTGATCTGGGAGCTTGCCTTTACGCTGGTGCCGTGTCTGGGGAAATACTTCCTCTCCCGCAGCTCACGTCCCCTTGTTGGGATGAGTGCATTGACCTCTAACCTAATGCAAAACTCACCAATAAAAAGGCGTCAAAGGAGGAGCTGCGCTGTCCGACAGCAGGAGCTATCTCACTGGTGACTGTTCATTCCTTCACTGGGATTGTACCGCAACCCGCAGCACTTGAAGCAGAAAGCACGGTTTCCAATGGAAACAGTGGTCAGCTAAGGGCTCCGAGCTCAAGTTTGAGCCTCGCTTTCCATTGCTGTAAGAGATTGAAGTGACTATAGGATATAGGAGCAGAATTAGGCCACTCAGCCCATCGAGTCTGCTCCGCCATTCAATCATGGCTGAAGTGTTCCTCAACCCCCATTCTCCCGCCTTTTCCCCGTAACATATGACCCCCTTGCCAATCAAGAACCTCTCTGTCTCTGTCTTAAATACACTCAGTGGGATGAATTTTCCTGTTCCTCCCACCACGGGAATCGGAGCGGGCGAGGGGCGGACCATGGAAAAGTCTGTTTACCTCGGCTGGGATTTTACAGTTTCGGGATGAGCGCGGCCGTAATATCCCGCCCATTGACTTGGCCTCCACAGCCTTCTGTAGCAATGTGTTTCACAGATTCACCACCCTCTTTCTGAAGAATTTCCTCCTCATCTTGGTTCTAAGAGTGAGTTAATATATTCTCCACAGGCTGAAATCAAGCAATATTCAGGTGTTAAAGATTAAGTAGTCGCATATGGATTCACAGTTTTGTTAATGTGTTTCTCTCCTATCTCCCTCCCCCCTCCCTCTCTCCCTCTCCCTCTCTCCCTCCCTCCCTCCAAGGCTTTAATTTGACATTTGTGATGTATCTGATTACCAAGAGAAAGGGCTACTTACGCATAATGCAAATTTACTGAAGAACCTATTGAAGTGCCCAAAACAGCTGGTAGGATTAATACCTTAAAACTGGCACTTTTGTAATTGGCTCCTTTGTCACTAGAAAATGGTTAGTGCAATTTGCCTGTGATAAACTTGGGCAGTGCAATTGGTGTAGCTCTCCAATTCAAAACAACATTGACACACAAAATAAAAACAGAATGATGGTACACTGATTCACCCTTTAAGGGCAACACAGCAGAGTAAGGGTGACCTGGCCTGGGTGTCCAACTGAGACTCAGAATGTGGAACCACCCCATGGGGTGAGAAGAGCTTCTAGGCAGAGACATTTTGGGAGCTAGCTACACAGCCCATGCAGCTGCTGTATAATTCTTATTAATAAATACCTTTTGTGTTCTCTCATTAATTCTGTGAAAGTGCACCTTTACATCTGGCGACAAGGATGGGACCATACACTCGAGAGCAAGAGTAGTCATTCCTATACCAGGCAGACAGCTGTTCCTGACTGACTTACAGAGCACTCATCCTGGCACCTCAAAGACGAAGATGCTTGCCAGGAGTTATGTGTGGTGGCCTGGTATTGATGCTGATGTCAAGAAGCAAGTAAAGCATTGTCAACAGTGCCAACTGCAACAAAGGTTGCTTGTTACAACCCCACTGCACCCTTTATGTTGGCCCATTCCTGGGCACAATGCGTTTGCTCGTGATCGATGCACACTCTAAATGGATGGAGATCTTTGAGGTGAAGTCACCTATTTCGCATGCTACCAATGAAAGATTATGCCAATGCTTTTCAACTCATGGATGACCTGAAGTCATGGTATCAGACAGTGGGACCGTATTCACACATGCTGAGTTTGAAAACTTCAGCAGTCTCAGTGGTATTAGAACTGTACCTTCCCAGCCAGCATCAAACAGACCAGCCAAGCCAGCCATCCAAACCTTCAAGTCTGGATTAAAGAAACTGTCAGGAGAATCCCTGGAGACCAAAATCTCAGGATTCCTCCTTAGCTATCGTATCGCTCCACATGCAAAAACTGAAGTTCCACAAGCAGAACCGCTAATGAAGCATCGTCTCAGAACGAGGCTGAGCCTTGTGTTTCCAAATGTTGTAAGAAGTCTAACAACACCAGGTTAAAGTCCAACAGGTTTATCTGGTAGCAAATGCCACTAGCTTTCGGCGCGCTGCCCCTTTGTCAGGTGGAGTGGGAAATGTCCTGACGAAGGGGCAGCGCTCCGAAAGCTAGTGGCATTTGCTACCAGATAAACCTGTTGGACTTTAACCTGGTGTTGTTAGACTCCTTACTGTATTTACCCCAGTCCAATGCCGGCATCTCCACATCATGATTTCCAAATGTTGCCAGTGAAGATAGGAGCTAGCCAAAATAATCAGAAAACAAGCCACGATCCACATAGCACAGCACCATCATTTATGTTCAGTGAAGCCCTGTACCTGAGAAACTTTGGTCGGGGATCCCTGGAATTATTCTGTCTAAGACATGGACCCCTTTCATACCAAGTGGAGATAGAGGGAAAGATCGTACGTAAGTACGTGGACCACTTGAGCAGTTAAGAGATGCTCCAGCAGTTACTGCTGCCATCAAGAAATGTTTTCCAACCTGTAAGCATCGAAGTACCTGCTCGATCTGTTATCATAGAATCCCTACAGTGCAGAAAGAGACCATTCGGCCCATCGAGCCTGCACCAACAACAATCCCACCCAGGCCCTATTCCCGTAACCCCACATATTTGCCCTGCTAGTCCCCCTGACACGAAGGGGCAATTTAGCATGGCCAATCAACCTAACCCGCACATCTTTGGAGTGTGGGAGGAAACCGGAGCACCCGGAGGAAACCCACGCAGACACGGGGAGAACATGCAGACTCCACACAGACAGAGACCCAAGCCGGGAATCGAACTGTGAGGCAGCAGTGCTAACCACTGTGCCACTGTGATGCCCATCAACATAACTGATGTCTCCACGAAAGGTTGTATCAAACTCTGGAGTGGTGAGGGGGTTCTCTCCTGGGCATGGATATCATTGCATTGTACTTTTGTTTTGGAGGCTGTATTAAGGTTAACATGTTTTCACCTGAACACTGCTGGTATTGCGATCCTGTGTATGTGTCAATCTGAAATAAAACACATCCTACTAGTGCGGCTCAGACAGAAAGGTGCATCATTGTGAGCAGGGGTGGAACGCCACCTGGATAACACTGGACATTCCTGTGACCTCTGGCATCTGGAAGGAAAAGTGCTGCAGGCTCCTGGTCCAGGCAAGCCCATTTCCATGCTACATTGGAAATCACACGCGCTTGTAATTTAGAAAGGAGTCACATGCATGTTTCCCTGACGCATTTCCACAAAGGGGAAAAGCGTTGCAACGAGTTCTGTTCTGTGGACTCCAGCGAGACATGCAAGGACCCGGCTGGGGACATTGCTCAGATAGTTAAAGCTTATTTATTAGTCACAAGTAGCCTTACATTAACACTGCAATGAAAATTCCCTAGTCGCCATGCGCCGGCGCCTGTTCGAGTACACTGAGAGAGAATTTAGCATGGCCAATGCACTTAACCAGCACGTCTTTTAGACTGTGGGAGGAAACCGGAGCACCCGGAGGAAACCCACATAGACACTGGGAGAATGTGCAGATTCCACACAGACAGTGACCCAAGCTGGGAATTGAACCCGGGTCCCTGGCCCTGTGAGGCAGCAGTGCCACCACGGACGATGATAATAAGATCAGCATGACCTGCTGGGTTGCCGAGTTAATTCCAAACCCCTGACTTTACACTGCATGTCCCAGGTTTAATCCCACACATGTCAGGATACTCAGAGATGTCACCACTGATGGTGTGACACAATAACTAGTGTATCCATAGGCCGACATCATCCAAAACTGATCAGGAGCAAAGTACACTGCCCTTAAATTCACACAACCATTGCAGCAGCTCATAACTTAATGAAAATTCAACAATATGAATAAAGTAAAATTAAACATCTACTTATAAGTGTGATGAGGCACCTTGCCACTTTTGAACTGTTATAGTTTCTCAAACTTTATTTTTCTATTAGTTTGTCCAGTTACAGCCCCGACATCTACAGCTGATGGAAAATGGCTGCCCGCTGCTATGCCTTGTTGACTGTGATGACCCTGGCAGATGTCCTCTGAGGCCTAGAGGTCCAGTGTGCTGTGGGTCTCCTGCATGGATGTGTTGTACTGCTGGAGGTGATGGGGTGATTGGCAGATTGGTGATTGGTGGGGACTCTTGGAGTGTCCTGGGATAAAGCCCCTTGTGTGGCTGGCTGGTGCTCCTCCACCCTGGGGGTGACCAATGGCATCTCCCTGACACCTTTTGGGGATTGGGGCACTTGTATGGAGGCCAAGGTGCATTGTACCCCTCTTGCTTAACCACTGCTGTCGAAGGGCCGAATGGCCTACTCCTGCACCTATTTTCTAAATTGCTATGTTTCTATGTAAAGTGTTTTGGGACATTTTGAGGCCTTATGAATGGTTATTGGGGAGGTGATAGCCTAATGGTATTATCGCTGGACTATTAATCCAGAAACTCAGCTAATGTTCTGGGGACCTGGATTCGAATCCCACCACGACAGATGGCAGAATTTGAATTTAATGAAAAGTATCTGGAATGAAGAATCTGCTGATGACCATGAAACCATTGTCGATTGTTGGAAAAACCCCATCTGGTTCATTAATGCCGTTTAGGGAAGGAAATCTGCTGTCCTCACCTGGTCTGGCCTACATGTGACTCCAGAGCCACAGCAACGTGGTTGAATCTCAACTGCCCTCGAGCAGCTAGGGATGAGCGATAAATGCAGGATAGCCAGCGACGCCCATGTCCCATGAATGAATAAAAAATAAATCCTTCTTTCTCATTTTTAGCCAGAACTGAAGTTTATTTACTTATTAGTGTTACAAGTAGGCTTGCATTAACAACGCAATGAAGTTACTGTGAAAGTCCCCTAGTTGCTACACTCCGGCGTCTGTTCGGGTATGTTCAGGTATGCTGAGGGAGAGTTTAGCATGGCCATTGCACCTAACCTGCACATGTGGGAGGAAACCTGAGCACCCGGAGGAAACCCATGTAGACATGGGGAGAACCTGCAGAATCTGCACGGACCGTGCCGGAATTGAACCCGGGTCCCTGGTAATGTGAGGCAGCAGTGCTAACCACTGTGCCACCCTGCTGCCCTAAGTGGTCCAGGGAGAAAAGCATGGGTTGGGAGAAGTGGGTGGCTGGTGAAAGCGGTGACAAGTTGGATTGAATGATGGATTAAATGCATCCCATTGAAAATGTGAGCGGCTAATAGTTTCCCACATGTGACACAGAAGTACTTTGAAACAGGGAAAAGGCCACCTATGATCTTTCTCCACCATTTTATTTGCCACGGCAGCAAGCTGTTCCTTTTAAACCCCAAAATCCTCAAGGGAATCTGGGAAGTGGAGACAAGTGGAACTTTGTGCTAGAAATCAGACTTTGTGTTTCCGGTTGACATTTTTGGAGGTTTCCTGACTGGCCACTCAGAAGCCAAAATGTCCGGTCCAAAATTTGGACGGGATGGAGCCATAAGTGGAGGAGAAAATAGAAATGAAATGAAGTATAAAGTAGGAGCAGTGTGTTATAAATAAACAAATACCCAACTACAACAGGATACAAATATTTACAGTTTCTAAATGAGAATTTATAACTTTGCTTCCTTTAAAAGCCAAACTGCCGGCATGGCTACATTTTCTGCTGTGATATTTGGCTGCAGGCCGTAACAGCAAAGTTTCCTTTTTTTTTGCAACAGCAGTAGTCAGACAGATACATTCCCAAACGATCGCTGACTGGCATACACATCGCAGCCTCCATCCAGCTGGAACCCTCACCTCAAAAGTAAGGAATGTGCACTTGTATAGCGCCCTTCTGACCTCAGGACATCCTACAGGACTTTGCAGCCTGCCTCCAACTACCTTGTCAAGTGTGGTCACCGTTTCACTGTGGGGAACAAAGCCAGTCAGTTTACAAACAGCAAGAGGCGCGGTCGTACTGGCTGTTCGCGCCCCTCTGCCGCTGCAGCGAGGATGGAGAATTTGGCGCCCAGCCAAATCTCCGTTCACTGCAGCAGGAGTGGGCAAAAATCCCGCTGGCGTGAATGGCCGGAAAATTCCGCCCAAAGTCGCCACAGTCCCAGATCATAGATTCATAGAATCTACAGTGCAGAAGGAGGCCATTCGGCCCACCGAGCCTGCACAATCCCACTGGGTCCTGTCCTATCCCCGTAAACCCACATTAGTAACTAAAGTTTATTAGTCACAAGTAGGCTTACATTAACACTGCAATGAAGTTACTGTGAAAATCCCCTAGTCGTCACATTCCGCCGCCTTTTCGGGTACACTGGGGGAGAATTTAGCATGGCCAATCCACCTAGCCAGCACATTTTTCGGATTGTGGGGGGAAACCGGAGCACCCAGAGGAAACCCAAGCAGACACGGGGAGAATGCGCAAGCTCCACACAGACAATGACCCAAACTGGGAATCAAACCCAGGTCCCTGGCGCTGTGAGGCAGCAATGCTAACCACTGTACCACCATGCTGCCCTACATATTTACCCTCCTAATCCCCCTGACACTCGGGGCAATTTATCATGGCCAATCAACCTAACCCACAGATATTTGGACTGCGGGAGGAAACCGGAGCACCTGGAGGAAGCCCACGCAGACACGGAGAGAATGCATGATGACCATAGGCTGGTGGTGACACTCCAAGCCAAGGGCAAGGTTGAGAAGGCAGGGCCTTCCTGAATAACCTCAGCCAGAGTGGGAATTGAACCTTGTTGTTGTCGCTCTGCATCACGATCCAGCCGTCCAGCCAACTGAGCTAGACTGACCCCGAACAGAGCTCCCACAAACAGCAATGTGTTCACTGGCAAAGTTAATCTGGGTTTTTTAAGTTTTGTTGGTTGGGAGATAAATATTGCACAGGGCACCCCCGAGATCTGCCTCCCCCCCCCGCTCTCTTCAAAGTAGCCCCGCCAGATCTTTTAAGGCCACCTAAGGAGGCAGCTGGAGCCTCAGCTTTAAGTGTTGTCCAGGAAATGGTGCCTCTGGCAGTCCAGCACTCCATCAACACTGCACTGGAGCATCAGTCTGGATGTAGAATCCTAGAATCCTAGAATCCGTGCAGTGCAGAAGGAGGCCATTTGGCCCATCGAGTCTGCACCGACCACACTCCCACCCAGACCCTATCCCCGCAACCCCACATAATCACTCCGCGAATCCTCTAACCTACGTATCCTGGGACACTAAGGGGCAATTTAGCATGACCAATGCACCTAACGCACACATCTTTGGACTGTGGGAGGAAACCGGAGCACCCGGAGGAAACCCAAGAAGACACAGGGAGAACGTGCAAACTCCACACTGGCAGTGACCCAAGTCGGGAATCGAACTCAGGTCCCTGGAGCTGTGAGGCAGCAGTCCTAACCACTGTGCTACCATGCTGCCCATAGAATCCTAGAATCCGTACAGTACAGAAGGAGGCCCATCGAGTTTGCACCGACCACAATCCCACCCAGACCCTATCCCCGCAACCCCACGTATTTACCCCGCTAAACCCTCTAACCTACACATCCCAGGACTCTAAGGGGCAATTTAGCATGGCCAATGCGCCTATCCCGCACATCTTTGGACAGTGGGATTCTAGTGTTCACTGGGACGTGAGCCTATGGCCTTCACACTCTGGAGGGCATTAGCTCCTGCTAACCCACACACAAATCCTGATGCATTCCTAATGAGGCCAGCGCTGAGTTCAGCAATGAATCTTTATGTATTTGATTTTGCCAGAAGTTAGGAAAGGCTGATCGATTGTTTCAAAAGCAGCAGAACTCGGTCCTAAAAAAACCCTGACAGCTCTGGCTGTAGATACTGTGGACACTTAAAGAAGGCAGGAAATGGCCTTAATGTGAGGCAGGAGCTGGGCCTGTCATAACGCAAACTGTGGGCATATCTCACATTCCATCATTCTTATTGACAGGAAGAAACAGAACTAAAGTCCACAACAGCCCAGTTTGTGGCTTTGGCAAGTTTAGAAATTAATGGAAGGTGAGTGTGAGTTCAGAAGGCAAGAGATTTATATTCTAAGGGCGGAATGTTCCTGTCCCATCCCCCATAGGAAAGGTAGCGGGCAGGACACGGACCATGGAAAGATCTGTTGACCTCGGGCTGGATTTTCTGGTCTTGGGGTGAGCGCGGCTGGAAAATCCCGACCGAAGGGTTTGCTCTGCCCCCTTCCCCAACTCCCAGAATGGTCCAATTTCTGGTGTTATGACCAGAATCTTCTGTTCTAGAGTCTACGTTTGGTGGGTTGGCGCAGAAATGGGAGTCAGGTGGAATGGCTGACCATATCTGACCATTCAGCTCATTACTCAGACATCTGCGAGGAATTTGCCGAATCTCGAGGTGGGGGCGAGTAGGAAGTCGCCGCCTCCCCCCACCATTACCTCATGGCGTCAAAGGTCGAGGCGCCATGTTTAAAGGGCACCCCATCAGCCATTGACTCACTACACGCCGGGAGCTCCGTATTCTGCCTCAATCACAATGTTGCAGAGAGGACAACAAAGTTTCGAGTCCAGGTGACCCTTTGTCAAAGCTAAAAGGCATGGAAAGTGGGAGATATTTATACTGCAAGGTGAGGGAATGAAAGATGAGTCATAGCCACAAACACACCCTACAGTATAAATCACCCTACTGTCTAAATATCTCCCACTTTCTATACCTTTCACCTATGACAATCTGGATTCGAAACGTCAGCTCTTTTCTCTCCTTACAGATGCTGCCAGACCTGCTGAGATTTTCCAGCATTTTCTCTTTTGGTTTCAGATTCCAGCATCCGCAGTAATTTGCTTTTATCCAGTTTTTACACATATTTCTAAACTGCTCCTGCCCCCATTGGGACCTTTGGTCCGCCGGCAACAAGGGAGGGCAGGTTAGGATGGGAGGTGGCATTCTGAACATTTGGGCCCTCAACCATTTTGAGGAGCAGGCCACTGAGCTAACTGAGAAGGTGTCTGTCCTGAAGGCAAGTTAGGACTCCCCCAGGGAGCCAATGAGGATACCTCCAGTCTGCAATTGTCAGATGTGCCCACAGCATAACACGTTGCTTTATTTTAGAAGCCTGCTCAGGCATTCACTAAATCCTTATTTTCTCCATTTCAGGTACCAGCAAGAAAACGGGACGGCCAACAAGACACAGAATCAGCTCCAACCCCACCTCAGAGGAGGATACCTCAGAATCCTCAAAGGAAACACCATTACAGCATTCACCCTCCGCTAGCTCAGATACACTCAACTTGGTGGGTTCGGGGGTCACAATCTGGCGAGCATCCCATGGACACGGGTCTGCAGTTGGTGGAGGAAATGACAGCCGACGTCTCTGTCACATGGAGGGCTGCTGGAGACCAGGCCCCTGCTCTGTCCCCCAAGCAGATAACAAGCCTCTGGACTCAGCCCTAAGAGACATGTTGGAGACACAGAGACGGGCAGGGGAACATCAGGCAGAGATTCCAGAGGCCACACACAGACTGGGCCGAAGACTGGAGGAGTCCATCCGCATTCTGTCAGGTGTCGTGCCTCCGGCATGCGAGCGCTTGGCTGCCTCCATGGAAAAAATGGCGGCCGCCTTAGAGACCCAGGTCCACAGTGGCTGCCGGATATGTGTTCGGACCTGCACTCTGTCATGGGTTTGCAACCAAAGTACATCAGACATCATTGAAGGACTGGGGTTGTAGTCGATGAGATGAGAGCGGGCTGGGCGTGTGTGCAGTACGGTGCCGATGAGGCTGTCAATGTGATGTATCAGCAGCTCTAACAGATCCCGGCAGGCTCCATACAGGATAGATGTTTACCTTGGCTGGGGTGTCCACAATGACGGATTACAATCTCACATCGATTCTAAGGCCATCTTGGGTTGAGACTTCTAGGGATCTCTGTGATTGAAGGGCCCGGAGTTGTTGCTACTCAACAACCCATAGTGTGGGTGAGTTGGGTCCTCCCATTGCCCTTCCAAATATAACCATCACATTCCACATGTCTTCTTTCTCCCTCTGAGCCCACACCCATTATCACCCCCATGCTCATTCTACCCCTCTCCCCTGCCATTGTCCAAGCCTCCTGTTTCACCTGTTTCAGTGGCCCCCCACTCCCTCAGTGAAACCTCCAGCCACCCAACTATCACCCAGTACTTGTCATCCGACCACCTACCAATCCTCCCTCTCATTGTAACTTTTCCTTCTGCTATCCAGTATCCCAGGACCCCATTGCAGGCAGCACTGAAACTACTGCAAGTAACTACAAAGGGTTTGTTAACGAAGCCCAGTCCATCACGCAAGCCAGCCTCCCATCTATTCACTCTGTCTACATTTCCTGCTGCCTCGGAAAAGCAGCCAACATAACCAAGGTTCCCATGCCCCCCGGACATTCTCTCTTCCACCTTCTTCCGTCAGAAAAAAGATACAAAAGCCTGAGATCACGTACCAGCCGACTCAAGAACAGCTTTTTCCCTGCTGCCAACAGACTTTTGAATGGACCCACTTTATATTAAGTTGATCTTTCTCTACGCCCTAGCTGC
This sequence comes from Mustelus asterias, assembly GCF_964213995.1. Taxonomy (NCBI): domain Eukaryota; kingdom Metazoa; phylum Chordata; class Chondrichthyes; order Carcharhiniformes; family Triakidae; genus Mustelus; species Mustelus asterias. Next base: position 21,643,233 of record NC_135826.1, read on the forward strand.
AACACTATATTCTGCGCTCTGTCCTTTCCTTCTCCCCTATGTACTCTATGAACGGTATGTTTTGTCTGTATAGCGCGCAAGAAACAATATTTTTCACTGTATCCCAATACATGTGATAGTAAATCAAATCGAAATCACTGCTCCAGCGTCTAGGTGGCACCTCAGTACAACCAGCCTTCCCCAGAAAGTCCCTCCCCCACCCAACCACGGAACCCATGGGCTCAAGAAGCAAGGCCCTTTCCTCCATCCATGTCACTGCATCCTCACTGCCCCTTCCACACTCAGCCTGCCCCCCCATGTCCACCTTCTGCTCCACCCTACAGCCCCCTCCCCATTTCCAGTCTTAGCCTGCCCCCCGTGTCCAGCCTTCACACAGCTTGGCCTGCTGGCCACAGTCAAGTGGTTGAGATGGCTGAGCGGTCCCCACGAGGGCCAGAGCAGCATCTGTTCCCCTTACAGTCAGGGTGACCAGGTGCATGCCACTTACATAGAGTCACAAATGTGAACGTTCTAAATTCAGAATGGCAGTGGAACGTAATTCCAACGAAGTGGCCTTTTAATGAGTGTGCATGACATGCCAGTCCATGCAAAAGGGCTCCACAACATTGTTAGTCGGGATGTTTAACCCACCTTACACACAGAGCTACACATACACACATGAATACACACATACTCACATGCACACTGATACACATATACATGCACATATACACACATGCATACACACAAACTCATACAAATGCATACACATACACACACACATGCAGGCACATGCACACATACACACATGCATACACACACAGATACACATATATGCGCATACACACAAACTCATGTGTGTATGCTCCAGTGAAATCGCTGGGCCTCTGACGCAAATCCTTGTCTCGTCACTGGACGCAGGTGAGGTCCCAGAGGATTGGAGGATAGCTAATGTGGGCCCGTTATTTAAGAAGGGTAGGAAGGATAACCCGGGTAATTATAGGCCGGTGAGCTTGACGTCTGTGGTGGGGAAGTTGTTGGAGAAGATTCTTAGAGATAGGATGTGTGCGCATTTAGAAAGGAATAAACTCATTAACGATAGTCAGCATGGTTTTGTGGGAGGGAAGTCATGCCTCACTAACCTGGTGGAGTTTTTTGAAGAAGTGACTAGAATGGTTGACGAGGGAAGGGCCGTGGATGTCGTCTATATGGACTTCAGTAAAGCGTTTGACAAAGTCCTCATGGTAGGCTGGTGAAAAAGGTTGGATCTCATGGGATAAAGGGGGAGGTGGCTAGATGGGTGGAGAACTGGCTTGGTCACAGAAGACAGAGCGTGGTAGTGGAAGGGTCTTTTTCTGGCTGGAGGACTGTGACTAGTGGTGTTCCGCAGGGCTCTGTATTGGGACCTCTGCTGCTTGTGATTTATATAAACGATCTGGAAGAAGGTGTAACTGGGGTGATCAGTAAGTTTGCGGACGACACAAAATTGGCAGGACTTGCAGATAGTGAGGAGCATTGTCAGAAGCTACAGAAGGATATAGATAGGCTGGAAATTTGGGCAAAGAAATGGCAGATGGAGTTCAATCCTGAGAAATGCGAAGTGATGCATTTTGGTAGAAATAATGTAGGGAGGAGCTATACAATAAATGGCAGAACCATAAAGGGTGCAGATACGCAGAGGGACCTGGGTGTGCAAGTCCACAGATCCTTGAAGGTGACGTCACAGGTGGAGAAGGTGGTGAAGAAGGCATATGGCATGCTTGCATTTATAGGATGGGGCATAGAGTATAAAAGTTGGGGTCTGATGTTGCAGATGTATAGAACGTTGGTTCGGCCGCATTTGGAATACTGCATCCAGTTCTGGTCGCCACACTACCAGAAGGACGTGGAGGCTTTGGAGAGAGTACAGAGGAGGTTTACCAGGATGTTGCCTGGTATGGAGGGGCTTAGTTATGAGGAGAGATTGGGTAAACTGGGGTTGTTCTCCCTGGAAAGACGGAGGATGAGGGGAGACTTAATAGAGGTGTATAAAATTATGAAAGGCATAGATAGGGTGAACGGTGGGAAGCTTTTCCCCAGGTCGGTGGTGATGTTCACGAGGGGTCATAGGTTCAAGGTGAAGGGGGGAAGGTTTAACACAGATATCAGAAGGACATATTTTACACAGAGGGTGGTGGGGGCCTGGAATGCGCTGCCAGGCAAGGTGGTGGAGGCGGACACACTGGGAACGTTTAAGACTTATCTAGATAGCCATATGAACGGAGTGGGAATGGAGGGATACAAAAGAATGGTCTAGTTTGGACCAGGGAGCGGCACGGGCTTGGAGGGCCGAAGGGCCTGTTCCTGTGCTGTATTGTTCTTTGTTCATACAAATGCATGTACATACACATGCACACATATGCAAGCACATGCACACATACACACACACATACATGCACACACAGATACACATACACAATCACACACATACACACAAACTCATACACATGCATACATATATATAAAGTCACATAAACACAGATACACATACACACACATACACATACACAGATGCACACACATACACACACCACACATACAATTATACCTACAGATGCACAGTTGTACATCCAGAACCCCCCCCCCCACACACACACACAGCTATACATGCACACACAAATACACACAACTACACATACACACACAAATACACACAACTACACATACACACACAAATACACACACAGTCACACATATACACACACACAATTGTAAAGAGGGAGTGAAGGATGGTCGCTCAGATAAAACGTGCTGCCCAGAAATGTAAGCGAGATGTTAGAAGTGTCCCCTCCAACATGGGGGCCGTCTTCATAAAACTTAGGCAACTCAACCAGTAACAATTAAGCTTTGGAGTTAGATCTGAGGGAAGAGTCAAGCTTCAGAAGTGGGAATGGCATCAAAGCCTTCTCACCAGCCCCCCAGCCCCAATGACTGCTGCCAAGACATGGACTTAACTGATTTGCCATCCAAATGTCTTTTTTTCCCCCCCTGTCTGGAAAAGCTGACATGACAGACATGACAGACATGCACAAAGCTGCCACTAAATTGGAAGAGATGGGGGGGGGGGGGGGGTGGGTGGATCTATCCCACATGTAAAAAAAAAATAAACAGCCTTTGTATGAGGGGAACTGCATTTGCTGTCTGGATAGATATTCCACATCAATGATATCTCATAGCAGGGGTGGGTCACCGATTCTCACACTCTGAAAAACAAACAGTAGGAGCTATAACCATCATTGTCCCTCTTATACTTGAGTTATGGCTGTGAATGTTCTCTCCACAGACATACAGAGAACATGCTGTAGATTACCACTAGTGACACTTTAATATTGCCTTAACAGAGGAGATCCTTCTCCTTATATCTAACACTGACATCACAACTGCGCCCAAAAATGACCTTAAATGAATATCGCTAAGTTGCATGGCAAACAAATCTATTGTGTCTAAAACACTTTGTTTCTATAATAATTACAAATTCAGGAACAACATCTGAACATTTAAATCCTGTGCTGTGTCTCTTATTTCTCACAGCCTTGTTTGTTTCACACTCATATTGCTGTTTTCAAACTGATAAAAGGGTTTCTGCTGATTTCCACACATTCCCCTCCGCACCGCTAAATAGTAGCCATCGTTTCAACTCTTAGTAGCATTTTTCTAATGGTCAACACAGGGTTTATTAAACTGTGTCGATTCTCAAGGGGGAGGGCATTGCATTTAGCGTCTCATTTTGTCACTTATTAGCAGTTGCAGATTCAAACACAATTCAAATATTTGCAGAGTATAGCATAGAATCATTATAGAATCCCCACAGTACAGAGGACATCCTTCAACCCATCGAGTCTGCACCGACTCCCTGACAGAAGGTCTTACCCTGACCCTTTTCCTCTGCCCTATCCCCGTAAACCCACACGTTCGCCGTGGCTAATCCATCTAACCTACACATCTTGTGACACTAAGGGGCAAAATATCATGGCCAATCCACCTAACCTGCACATCTTTGGGAGGAAAGCAGAGAACCCAGAGGAAACCCACGTAGACACAGGGAGAATGTGCAAACTCCACACAGATAGTCACCCAAGGCCGGAATTGTACCCGGGTCTCTGATGCTGTGAGGCAGCAGTGCCACTGTGCCACCGTGCCACCCATATTACAGCTCTATTAACACTACACTTGTAAATTATTGGGTATTTTTATTTAACCAAATGGGTAGCTTTTTGCATCCATTTCCGAAATGGTGCCAATAGATTTTAGCTCTGATTGGACACCACCACCCCCACCCCCCCCCCCCCCCCCCCCGCCCCATTGAAGGTGTCCTGCCTCATTAGGGAGCAGCCTTGCCTTGTTTATACATTTAGTTGACGAATGAGCAAGTGAGCCTGATTTTAGGTTTGTGTTCCTGTGCCACGCTTTTTCATGCCAATTTGTGACCACTACTTCCCTCCCTGTTCTTCTGCTTCTCAAGGCTTATAACCTGTCCCAACTGGGCATTATTCAAGTGTGACTCTTGATGGGAATATGAGCAAGCAGGCTCTTTAACTGCAGGTCACGTCACTTTTGTGCCCAGTCCTTTCCTTCAATGTGCAGATATTTGCTTTTCAGCAGGGATTGATCATAGAATCATCACCGATTTCCTACAGTGCAGAAGAGGCCATTTGGCCCATCGAGTCTGCACTGACTCTCTGCCAAAGCTTCTCACCCAGGCCCTCTCCACTTCCCTATCCCCGTAACCCCACACACAGGGCCCGATTTTACCATCGCGTCGCGCCCGTTTTCGGGGCACGAAAATGTGGTAAAGTCGGGCGTGAGGCCATTAACACGATCCGCGCCCCTGTCCACGCAGATGGCCACTTTATCGAGACCCGGGAATGGCCGCGATCCGATTCGCGCCCGAAACGGGCGCAACGGCGATTTAAATGCATTTGCATGCATTTAAATTGAATTAATGAACTGCCCGCCCAACTTCATCTGCATTTCCCCCTTTACCATCACGTTTGCACATCCAGATTCGGTGCGAAACAGACCTGCTCGGCAAAGGTCTGTTTCAGGTGCTCCAGCTGCTGAAGAGGTGAGTTCAGAGCTTCCAATGGCTCTCTGACTCAGATCGGTGGTGGCGGGGGGGAGGGAGGTGGGCCAGATCATTCTCTGGTGGGGGGGGGGGGAGGAGGTGGGTCAGATGCACCTCTGGCGGGGGGGTGGGGGAGGGGAGTGGGGCCAGATCATTCTCTGGGTGGGAGTGGGGAGGGGCAGTGAGGCCAGATCATTCTCTGGTTTGGGGTGGGGGGAGGAAGGAGGCGGGTAAGATGTATCTCTGATGGGGGGGGGGGGGGGGGAAGCCCGATCGCTCACTGGTGGTGGGGGAGGCCAGATGGACTCTGGTGGGGGAAACGGGGGGCAGGTGGGTCTGCTGCCACTCTGCGGGCGATTGGTGTGGGGAAAGGGGGCAGGGGGTCGTGATTGGTCTGGGTAGCGGGGGGGGGGGGGGTTTGTGGGTGGATAATGGGGACAGTTGTGGGGGTGGAGCGATGTCTGTGGGGGCCATCACTCCCGGGCCGCTTTATCCGCTTTTTGCCGCCCGGGAGCGATGTGACAGCGGCGCGATTTTCAATTTTTTTTCTAACTGCGCATGCATGGTTCAGAGCTCCGATCATTTCGGGCACACTAAGCCCCACCCACAGCGCGACTGGGACTCATGATTTTCTTTTCAGGCTAAGTGCATATGAGGGCGCCTGAAAGCAGATTTCCGAGTCAGATCTGAATTGCGCCCAAATTCAGCACTTAGAATGAAAATGGTAAAATCAGGCCCATAATAACCCCACACTTAATCCCTCTAACCTACACATCGTGGGACACTAAGGGGCAATTGAGCACATCCAATCCACCTAGCCTGCCCAGCATAGAAGTCATAGAAAGTGCAGAAGGAGACCATTCAGCCCATCGAGCCTGCACCGACAACAATCCCAGCCAGGCCCTATTCCCGTAACCCCACGTATTTACCCTGTTAATCCCGCTGGCACTAAGGGGCAATTTATCATGGCCAATCTACCTAACCAACACTGTGCCACTGTGCCACCCCATCTTTGGACACTAACACAGAAATTCTACTGCCTCGCCTGCCATGAAATTGGAGCGGGTGAGTGGCGGACAATGGAAATGTTCATTAACTTTGGGCAAGAATTCCCGGTCTTGCTCGAGCGAGGCCATAAAATCCCACCCGAAGGGTCAGTTTAACATGGCCAATCCACCTAACCTTCACATCTTTGGACTGTGGGAGGAAACTGGAGCACCTGGAGGAAACCCACATAGACACGGGGAGAACATGCAAACTCCACGCAAAATGTCACCCAAGGCCGGAATTGAACCCAGGTCCCTGGCGCTGTGAGGCAGCAGTGCTAACCACTGTGCCACAGCACGGCTGCATCCCTGTGCTGCCTTATTCCTGTTTTGTGTGAGTCACATTATTGTTATTTTGGCTCACTAAGTCCTTCTCCGCTACGGGGTTGAATGAAACCATTTAATTCAACCCACTGGACCTCAGCAGAACGCTCCACATGCGCACTTGGAAAAAGTATTTCCCTGTGAAAATTAGCATGCAAGTAAAGTAAAGTTTATTTATTAGTCACAAGTAAGCTTACATTAACACTGCAATGAAGTTACTGTGAAAATCCCCTCGTCGCCACACTCTGGCGCCTGTTCAGGTACACTGAGGGAGAATTTAGCACGGCCAATGCACCTAACCAGCACATCGTTTGGACTGTGGGAGGAAACCGGAGCACCCGGAGGAAACCCACTCAGACACAAGGAGAACGTGCAGACTACGCACAGACAGTGATCCAAGGCAGGAATCGAACCCGGGTCCCTGGCGCTGTGAGGCAGCAGTGCTCATCACTGTGCCACCATGCCACCCCCATGCAAGTGAATATATTGAACATATTGCACAGACGTAGAGTAAAGGTGCATCTCGGATGCTCAGTTGAATCCTGCCAGGCTATACTTACACTTGTCGAGTCAGATCCAAATATAAGCGCAGACCAGAGACCGACATATAATGGACTATAATGAAAGTGAAACAGCAGAGAGATGGGTAGAATAGATTTCAATCTGCCAGGAACAACAGGGTGGTCAGTCATAGTTACTACAGGCTCTGAAATCCCTGCTGAGAAATACTGAGGGACTGTTACGTTGTCAGAGGCGCTGTGTTTTGGACAAGATGTCAAACTGAAACCCTGCCTGTCTATCCTCTCAGTATCCTGGCCAACACAGGTCCTCCAAGCAAAACCGTCAAAACAGATTAACTGATCATTCATCTCCCTGTCGTCTATGCGACCTTGCTGCGTGCTACTTGGCTGCGATGTTTGTCTACGCAGGATTGGTGGCTACAGTTCAAAATGCTTGTGAAGGAAGCCCCTGTGGGACATTCTGCAGATGTGAAAGGCACTATATATAAATGCTAGTTCCTCCTTTACTGCGCAAAAAAAAAACGGTTTCTCTGAAAGCAGTACTGATTGCAATGTGGACTTTACACTGGTAATTGGAGAAAATCCCCAAGGAATTTCCTTGGGATTCCCCCAGCCGGCTGCTTTAGCTTTGGCAGGAGATGGGCAGAAACTCTGTTTTCATCCTGCGTTTCTGCCGAATTTAGAGTGACCCATCGGGAGGATCCTGCAGAGTGTCATTTTGCATGCAGCTTTGCAAGTTTAGACTTCAAATAGCTCCCTGCTTTCTGCTATAATATCTCGTTAACACTCAAACTTGAAGCTGTAATTGAATCTGAACTTTGAGATGGCTGTCTGCAGTTCCCTAAAAACATTCCCTGCAAACACTGCGGGGCACTTTCCCAATCCAGGCAATCTATATAAACACAGCAACTGGTGTCCAACTGTTTCACACCTTTCAATTCTGCCTTCCCTCGCAGCTTGTTCCCTGACGTACCCTAAACTATCACATCCCTCTCACCACTCCCAATGTCAGCTTAAAATAAATAAAGCGAGGCTGGAAAAAGAATGTGGCCAACATTTGAAGCAAGCATCCACTCTCCCTTGGTTGTAATGTGCGTATTTATGGAGCATGTACACAGAGTGGGGGCAAGGGCAACAGCTGCCTTGCTGGGACATTGTAAGTTGCACGTAGGAATCTCGAAACCTGAGTCTAAAGAGATACCTGGAGAGACTAAAGAAATTGGGATTGATCATCTTAGAGCAGAGAAGGTTAAGGAGAAATTTACTAGAATTATAGAACCCCTACAGTGCACAAAGAGGATATTTGGCCCATCCAAGCATTCTTGGACACACGCATCTCCATTAAGGACGGTCACCTCAGCACCTCACTGTACCGCAAGCCCACGGATAACCTCACGATGCTCCACTTCTCCAGCTTCCACCCTAAACACGTTAAAGAAGCCATCCCCTACGGACAAGCCGTCCGTATACACAGGATCTGCTCGGATGAGGAGGATCGCAACAGACACCTCCAGACGCTGAAAGATGCCCTCATAAGAACAGGATATGGCGCTCGACTCATTGATCAACAGTTCCAACGCGCCACAGCGAAGAACCGCACCGACCTCCTCAGAAGACAAACACGGGACACAGTGGACAGAGTACCCTTCGTTGTCCAGTACTTCCCCGGAGCGGAGAAGCTACGGCATCTCCTCCGGAGCCTTCAACATGTCATTGATGAAGACGAACATCTCGCCAAGGCCATCCCCACACCCCCACTTCTTGTCTTCAAACAACCGCACAACCTCAAACAGACCATTGTCCGCAGCAAACTACCCAGCCTTCAGGAGAACAGTGACCATGACACCACACAACCCTGCCACAGCAACCTCTGCAAGACGTGCCGGATCATCGACACAGATGCCATCATCTCACGTGAGAACACCATCCACCAGGTACACGGTACATACTCTTGCAACTCGGCCAACGTTGTCTACCTGATACGCTGCAAGAAAGGATGTCCCGAGGCATGGTACATTGGGGAAACTATGCAGACGCTGCGACAACGGATGAATGAACACCGCTCGACAATCACCAGGCAAGACTGTTCTCTTCCTGTTGGGGAGCACTTCAGCGGTCACGGGCATTCGGCCTCTGATATTCGGGTAAGCGTTCTCCAAGGCGGCCTTCGCGACACACGACGGCGCAGAGTCGCTGAGCAGAAACTGATAGCCAAGTTCCGCACACACGAGGACGGCCTCAACCGGGATATTGGGTTCATGTCACACTATCTGTAACCCCCACAGAGTTTCACTGGCTGTCTTGTCTGGAGGCAATACACATCTTTTTAGCCTGTCTTGATGCTCTCTCCACTCACATTGTTTTGTTTCTTAAAGACTTGATTAGTTGTAAGTATTTGCATTCCAACCATTATTCATGTAAATTGAGTCTGTGTCTTTATATGCTCTGTTTATGAACAGAATTCCCACTCACCTGAAGAAGGGGCTTGCAGCTCCGAAAGCTTGTGTGGCTTTTGCTACCAAATAAACCTGTTGGACTTTAACCTGGTGTTGTTAAACTTCTTACCATCAAGCCTATCAGGGATGTATCACAGCTTAGTAGGGCTCCTGCTCTGACCAAGACTGCAAGAGACTACAAAAGATTATGAAAGTAGCCCAGTCCATCATGCAAACTAACTTCCATCCAGTGACTCATCACTTCCCACTGCCTTGGAAAAGCAGCCAGCATAATCAAGGACCCCACAAACCCTGGACATGTTCTCTTCCACATTCTTCTGTCGGGGAACAGTTATAAGAATCTGAGAACACATACCGACCAACTCAAGAACAACTTTTTTCCTGCTGACATCATACTTTTGAATGGGCATACCATATATTTAGCTGATCTTGCTCTGCACCGTATCTGTAACTGAAACATTATATTCTACACCTTCTCTTTTCCTTCTCCCCTATGTACTCTATGAATGGTATGTTTTGTCTGTATATTGCGCAGGAAACAATACTTTTCATTGTATCCCAATACTTGTGACAATAATAAGTCAAATCGAGTCTGCACTGACAACAATCCCACCCAGGCCCTATCCCCATTATTTATCCTGCTAATCTCCCTGACACTAAGGGGCAATAATTTTGAGTGCAAATCTCTGTGGAGTGGGAGTTTATCTCGCAATTATTGGCTCAGAGAAGAGAGCCCTTTGTTTTTTGTCATTCATTCGTGGGACATGGGCGTCACTGGCTGGCCAGCATTTATTGTAAGAGTTTTAACAACACCAGGTTAAAGTCCAACAGGTTTATTTGGTAGCAAATGCCATTAGCTTTCGGAGCGCTGCTCCTTCGTCAGATGGAGTGGATATCCAGATATCCATTTGCTACCAAATAAACCTGTTGGACTTTAACCTGCTGTTGTTAAAACTCTTACTGTGTTTACCCCAGTCCAACGCCGGCATCTCCACACCAGCATTTATTGTCCATCCCTAGCTGCCCGAGGGCAGTTGAGAGTCAACCACATTGCTGTGGCTCTGGAACTACATGTAGGCCAGACCAGGTAAGGATGGCAGATTTCCTTCCCTAAAGGACATTAGTGAACCAGTTGGGTTTTTCCGACAATCAATAACGGTTTCATTGTCATCAGTAGATTCTTAATTCCAGATATTTTTTATTGAATTCAAATTCCACTATCTGCCTTGGCGGGATTCGTACCTGGGACCCCAGAACATTAGCAGAGATTCTGGATTAATAGCTAATCAATGGCTATTAACCCGGAATCTTTGCTAATGTTCTGGGGACCCAGGTTCAAATCCTGCCACGGCAGCTGGTGGAATTTGAATTCAATAAAAAATATATGGAATTAAGAATCTACTGATGACAATGAAACCGTTATTGATTGTCGGAAAAACCCAACTGGTTCACTAATGTCCTTTAGGAAAGGAAATCTGCCGTCCTTGCCTGGTCTGGCCTACATGTAACTCCAGAGCCACAGCAATGTGGTTGACTCCCAACTGCCCTTGGGCAGCTAGGGATGGGCAATAAATGCTGGCCAGCCAGAGATGCCCAGGTCCCACGAATGAATAACAAAAAACAAAGGGCTGTCTTCTCTGAGGCAATAATTGCGAGATTAACTCCCACTCCACAGAGATTTGCATACAAAATTATTGCCCCTTAGTGTGAGGGTGATTAGCAGGATAAATAATGGGGATAGGGCCTGGGTGGGATTGTTGATTACTTAATGTGCAGGGGTACGGGGAAAAGGCACTAAGTCACGATGCTCATTTGGAGAGCCAGTGCAGACACGATGGGCCGAATAGTCTCCTTTTGCACCGTAACAATTGTGTGTGTGTGTGTGGCTGACACCTAGAATTCAGTTCTGGATCTTCAAATCAACATTCAAGCACAACATTGGGATGCTATTGGGGCTTCCCCCAAATGGAGCAAATTAGATCTGGGTGATGCAAACCTTTTAAAATTCAGGTAGATTGTCCATAATAAAAGGTGGTGTAAATTTCCTCTTGCCTGGCGCATTTCTCCCTGGTGGAGAGAGATGAAGTGTTGTGTTGCAATTCAAATTCAATTTGGATCAACACAAGCCTTCTATCAAATTACCATATCCCAATGTGTAAGGGGGCAGAACTTCAAAGGACTGACATTCCTTCCATACAAACAATCCTCCTGTGAATAGACCCAGTCATGATAGTAGATCCAATAACCATGGAAGAATCTTAATCTGCTTGAGGACTGACAGGAGAAGCTGTGGAAAGGAACACCTTGGAACCAGAGTTTCAAACCAACACAGAATGTGGAGATAAAGATCTCTCTCTCTCTGCCTTTGTGACAGTTCATGGTATTTAAATGAGCTGAGGCAGTATCAACAGTGGGCATCAATCCACAGCACAGGCACAACTTCCTAATTGGCAGAGAGAGTCCGGGAATGAACAGACAGTGTAAGAAATTGAAGTCGCATTGGTACAATGTGGGGGTCACTGCCACAGTTGCCGTTCTTTTGAAGTTGAGAGCAAAATAATCAGCTGAAGGGAAGAAGTTATGCTGGTATAAATGGAAATTCTCAAATCTCCAGTGCAAATGGTCCAAGATTAAACCATACTGGCACAAAATTGATCTAGCTTCACAGCCTGCCTATTACCCTATTGGCATCCGTCCTTGTCAGGGGATGACGCACTGTGCCCATGATGAATGACATTTCTATATTGGATATCATCTGTTATGGATTCGGAGACTGACGCGTGAGTAGCAGCCCCTCCCCATTCTGAAAACACAAACATTTTTTGCCACCAGGCGTTTCACTGCCAGATCAGTATCAGGACTATTTGTCTGACCTTTTGGCCAATTCCGTGAATGCTGAGACTTCTGCTCTTCCAAATTCCTGCCTCGTCTCTTGTGCAAGGCTGTGGTAGACCCCATCACGGCTGCCATCGGCCTTCCTGCTCCGATAGGCACCTCATATCTCCCCACAGAGCTTGGTGGCACTAATTGGATGCCAAGCTCACCTCCGGTCCAATAGAATCATAGAATCCTACAGTGCAGAAGGAGGCCACTCGGCCCATCGAGTCTGCACCGACCACAATCCCACCCAGGCACTTTCCCCATAATCCCATATATTTGCACTAGCTAGTCCCCCTGACACTAAGGGGCAGTTTAACGTGGCCAATCCACCTAGCCTGCACATCTTTGGACTGTGGGAGGAAATCGGAGCACCCAGAGGAAACCCACGCAGATACGTGGAGAATGTACAAACTTCGCACCGACAGTGCCCCAAGTCGGGAATCGAACCTGGGTCCCTGGCACTGTGAGGCAGCAGTGCTAACTACTGTGCCACCGTGCTGCGGCAGTGGCATTGACGTTTTAAGATCACGGAGTTGGGTTCAGGACCTGAAAATGAGGTTATCAGGTTCCCAGCTCCGTTTGTGTATCAAGCCTGTCTGTCACTCCGACTAAAATTAAATGTAACATTAGGGCAAGCCCCATCACTCCACTTACCACTGCCCCAGAGTGCAAGATATGGTGACAAGCTATACGAAATCCAACCTTCGATCCTTCTGTCTGTGTTACTTTCGCCAATCTCAGCTTTGGGGCCATTGCAGAGCGACAGTCAGACTCATCACATCTGAGGAAATACGAACAGTGGATTCCTTAGCTGGGATGTGTGAACGCCTCAATGTTGGGGAAAGAGAAGACCAGGTTCAGTTGTGGCGCCTTCACTCCCGTGAGTGCCCTGCTGATTGACATTATCTTTGATGTCAACAATCATGTGGCTTTATAATAACAGAAATCGGACAAACCAGACCAGGCTCAGGGAGAACTTCCTCTTGGCTAAAGGACTGGGAGTGCCCAAAGCCCATGGTTCTGTACACGCCACGTACCTCCAAGAACAGAACGGAATTTAAAAAATTGATACAAAAAATTCTACTCTGGAGTTGCTACTTAATTTATGCTTAACTTTTAATAATGGAGCTGCCTAGTGCAGAAATCCAAAATAAAGTTTCAGTAGAACAGCACCTGATCTTCCTGATTATCTTTGTACTTTGTCTCCTGAGACAGCTTGTGTGGCACCAATTGCTGGGACCTGACGTCTTAAAGGGGCTTCGCCAAGTCAATAATATGGTAATTATATTGTTAAGATACACGGGTGAAGGATATTGTTTAATAAAGTGCTTTGAGTACATGTAAATAGGGAATCTATTGCTTCAGTCCTTCCCCCGACTGATGGGTGCCGTGGGGGCTTGGGTGTGTCACCACCCCTGGAAATGGTTTAATTAGTTAAGTTTCCTTTAATGTTTTGTTTTCAGTTACAGAACCCCACTAAACCCAACTCTCATTTTTGTTTAATTTATTGATTTGCGTTTTATTAAAAGTAATATAAGTAGAGGACAGCTGGGACACTGAGTAAGAGAGGTGAGCTAGGAGTCTGAACAGTCACTAAACTTTCCACATTATCTCAGTAAAGAAAAACTCTTTGGGGGGGAATTCTCCGGCCTCCTAGCCGTGTGTTTGTTGGCAGTGGGAGGTGGCGTGTTGTTCGCCGGCGGCGGGATTCTCTGGTCCTGCTGCTACTGTATCACAGCTTGGTATGGCTCCTGCTCTGCCCAAGACCACAAGAAACTACAGAAGGCCGTGAATGTAGCCCAATCCATCACGCAAACCAGCCTCCCATCCATTGACTCTGTCTACACTTCCCTCTGCCTCGGAAAAGTAGCCAGCATAATTAAGGACCCACACACCCCGGACATTCTCTCTTCCACCTTCTTCCATCAGGAAAAAGACACAAAAGTTTGAGGTCACGTATCAACCGGCTCAAGAACAGCTTCTTTCCTGCTGCCATCAGACTTTTGAATGGACCTACCTCGCATTAAGTTGATCTTTCTCTATACCCTAGCTATGACTGTAACACTACATTCTGCACTCTCTCCTTTCCTTCTCTATGAACAATATGCTTTGTCTGTATAGCGTGCAAGAAACAATACTTTTCACTGTACACTAATACACGTGACAATAATAAATCAAATCAAATCAGTCAATGGGATTTCCCATTGATGTCACCCCGTGAAACCCGTGGGAGGGGGTGCGCTGCCAGAGGGTCTGGAGAATCCCACCGGCGTGAACAGCCAGTGGGATTCTCCAGTCCTGCTGGCAGTGCACCCGGAGAATTCTCCCTGCCCTGTGTCTTGGTTTTGACTTCACCAACTGGCTTGGATTCTGCTGACGCTCCAGTGGTGAAACGATTGCCGGCGCGGAGGTGAGCCACACAGATTCTTTATCAGTGCTGAGTTTGTTCAGGGTGAAAGCACTCCAGTTGGCCTCAGCTCCCCAGGCTGTGCTGAGCTTGTCTAGACAGCGTGGGGTTTGCGGGTGGAAGAAAATCAGCCTGATTCCTGTTGAATAATGCACACGCACGGTTGTCAAGGGAAAGCAGGATCAACCAGAGCTGTTGGAGGAATTGCCTGGCAACAGTCTCCTGTCAAGGCTTATCTGAATATACCGGAGGGCAGGCAACGGGCAAACCTGCAGGCAGGTGGGGAGAAGATTGGAAGTGAAGGAAAACATAGACAAGATAAAAATGACCATTTTATTTAAGGAGAGGGAAAGACGTCTCCAGATTCTTGAATTAAAAACGCTATGAAGGCATGTTGCACATTGTGGGTAACAATGCTGTTATCGGGCCTTTGAATGAGAAATACTGAGAACCTGCAGCCAAATATTAATGGTCCCATCTCATTAATGTCATGTCATGGATTTTGACACCAATAAACAGCTCTTACCTGGCACCCTACCGAGACGTCTCATACAAAATTGGCAAGTTGATCAGTGCTGACATATGCATTATACCACAGTGACACCTATTGAATCACACACTGATCGTCCAGCAGCAGCCTGTGCCCAGCCTGCCTCTGCAGCCATTTAAAATCAGAGCCATTTAAAAAGCACTTTCAAATTCTCGTAAGGGGTTCTTGTGGCAAGCAGCTCTCAAGAATCTAAACATGCTCTCCAATGTTTACCTTTACTTCCTGTCCCCGCTCCAAATTAAAGTGGGTGTTATAAGTGTGTGAATTTGGCTGAGTGTAAAAAGGAGATTAAATGGCAGGTTGTGGGATCAGGTCTCTGGGCACTTCCTTCTGTGTAAAAAATAACCATCATTTCCATCCTGGACAAAAATCCAGGGCAGCCCGGTGGCACAGTGGATTTAATTCCGGCCTTGGGTGACTGTCTGTGTGAAGTTTGCACGTTCTCCCCGTGTCTGCGTGGGTTTTCCTCTGGTTGCTCTAATTTCCTCCCACAGCCCAAAGATGTGCAGGTTGGGTGGATTGGCCATGGGAAGCGTGTGGGGTTACAGCGATAGGGTGGGGATGAGGGTGAGATACTCTGTCAAAGAGTCGGTGCAGACTCGATGGGCCAAATGGCCTCTTCTGCACTGTAGGGATTCTATGAAATTGAAAATGGTTCGGTGTAGCAGTATGTAAACTTTAGTTTTGCACAGTAATATGCGCAGGTTAGGACATAAATTGCGAATATAGAACCGTTCACCTAAAGTTTTAAAGTTTATTTATTCGTCACGAGTAGGCTTACATTAACGCTGCAATGAAGTTACTGTGAAAACCCCCTAGTTGCCACACTCCAGCGCCCCTGTTCGGATACTATGGGGTCAGGTTCAGGGATATGGTGGCTGGGGTTAGATTTAAAGTTTATTTATTAGTGTCGCAAGTAGGCTTACATTAACACTGCAATGAAGTTACTGTGAAAATCTCTTAGTCGCCGCATTCCGGCGCCTTTTCGGGTACACTGAGGGAGAATTTAGCACGGTCAATACACCTAACCAGCACGCCTTTCAGACTATGGGAGGAAACCGGAGCACCCGGAGGAAACCCACACAGACACGGGGAGAATGTGTAAACTCCACACAGACAATGACCCAAGATGGGAATTGAACCCAGGTCTCTGGCACTGTGAGACAGCAGCGCTAACCACTGTGCCACCGTGCTGTCCCACTTGTCAGACCCTTACAGTCGCCCCAAGCAAGATCAGCTCATTCAGACCAGCATTGCACACTGAACTTTCATTTTGTGTTTCACACCGGGCAGTGAAGTTGCCAAGTTGCTAATCTTTGGGTTGGCCCAGCCCATCATTATCATGCGTTCCCTTGATAAGTGCATACAAAAACACACACGTGAACATCCGCACAGGCACGCATGCACACACACACACACACGCGTGCACGCACATACATAGGCATAGAAAGATTCAGTGACTAAACTGGGCGTGGGAGGCCATCTAATTAAAAATCCAACACTCAGCCCGTACATTAGGTCAGATTCCATGGAGAATTCTTTAAATCAATTTTGTTTTGGGAGTCAGTAAGCATCCAGGCTTGTCTCTGATATCCAGCACAGTAATTTTCATTTTTGTGTGTGTGTGTGTGCCAAAGGCTTGCAACAAATTATGTGACCTGTGCTTTTTTTTTCGCAGGGCCCTGGGCTATCTGAAGCTTATGTAAAGGGAGAGCACTCCACACCACAGAACCTAATAAACAAATACATTTTCAACCAGCTCACCGAATGATTAATGAAAAGGCATCTGAGGAATGAAGCCTGCTATTACATTATATTGAAGATGAGATTCTCAAGAGTGATGTTCTCTCAAAACCAATTTCTTTTACTGCTTTAGTTGGCAGGTGTGCGAGGCTGGGGCTTGCGAGTTCAGATTTAAAGGTTTGTCACTGTGAACATGTCCCTGAATTGAGGACACTGACTTGGTGCCAGCATAAATTGGAGCCACCTCAGGAATTGGCATCATTTAGGGCACCCTTTCAGAGACATGCCAATATAACATGGCCATTAAGGTATTGTCTGCCCCATTGTGCTCTTTGCTGAATATGTGCCACAGTTAGCAAGTTCAGCCTGATTTCAGGCACGTTCCTCGATATAGTGTCAGGAAAATAGGAGCCCTGAGGTGGCACGGTGGCACAGTGGCATTGCTGCCTCATGGCGCCAGGGACCTGGGTTCAATTCCAGCCATGGACGACTGTCTGTGTGGAGTTTGCACATTCTCCCCGAAGGACATTCCACCCCAAGGTTGGAAAATTCAACCCAAGATCAACGGACCTCTGCATGCTCCATGTCCCGCCCGCTACAATTCACATGGCGGGTGGGATAGTAAAATTCCATACCCCGTGTCTGCGTGGGTTTCCTCCGGGTGCTCCGGTTTCCTCCCACACTCCAAAGATGTGCAGATTAGGTGGATTGGTTATGCTAAGTTACTCCTTAGTGTCTCAAGATGTGTAGATTAGGGGGATTTGTGGGTCAAATACGTGGGGCTACGTGGTTAGAGGATGCTCTGTCTGAGAGTTGGTGCAGACTCGATGGGCCGAATGGCCTTCTTTTGCAGTGTGGGCATTCCATGATTCTATGTCTAGTTAATATTGAGTCACGGTACGGCGGCACGGTAGCACAGTGGTTAGCACTGCTGCTTCACAGCTCCAGGGTCCCGGGTTCGATTCCCGGCTCGGGTCACTGTCTGTGTGGAGTTTGCACATTCTCCTCGTGTTTGCGTGGGTTTCCTCCGGGTGCTCCGGTTTCCTCCCACTGTCCAAAGATGTGCGGGTTAGGTTGATTGGCCAGGTTAAAATTGCCCCTGAGATGCGTAGGTTAGAGGGATTAGCGGGTAAATATGTGGGGGTAGGGCCTGGGTGGGATTGTGGTTGGTGCAGACTCGATGGGCCGAATGGCCTCCTTCTGCACTGTAGGGTTTCTATGATTCTATGATTTCTATGATTACTGACCAGACGAGCCATTGGTTCGATTCCTGCTCTGCTCTGTGTTGACTGGCTGATTTCACCAGGGCAGCAGATCATGTGCTAGAGTTGGCCTCAGTTCTCCAAAGTTAAGGAAAACAAAATATTGGTGGGGACTCCCTCTTCAAATCAGTACTCAATAGCTCTTGCAGCGAAGCACGTGCAGAGGAACAGGTGCAGGCCATTCAGCCCCTGTAGCCCACCCTGCCTGCAGTGAGATCGTTGCTAATTTGTTCTACAACACTGGTTACCCGCCTTAGCATCATATCTCTTACCTGATAAAAATAATTTGGTGAGAACAGGATTATGTTAAGCAGCAACTTCCTTCATGGACAAATAGTCCACTTACATTGCCCAGATTCGCAACTACTTGGGTGAGATAGTGATAATCACGAATTGCTCATGGATGACATTCTGAGTTGGTGCTTCAGGAGAGGATGCACTGGAAGGAAGAGGTATGAAGCCTATTCACCTTCTCCTCAATTTGCCCAAGATTGAAGATTGAGTTACCCAGTTCTGAAGAAGGACTCCACCTGAGATATGGACCTTGCTTTTTCCAGCCATTGAAACACAGAAACATAGAAAATAGAAGGAGGCCATTCGGCCCTTCAAGCCTGCTCCACCATTCATTTTGATCATCGCTGATCATCAAATTCAATTCCCTGATCCCAGCTTCCCCCGTACCCCTTGATCCCTTTAGCCCCAAAAACTATATCTAATTTCTTCTTCGAATCACGCAACATTTTGGCCTCAACTGCTTTCTGTGGTAGTGAATTCCACACATTCACCACTCTCTGGGTGAAAAAATTTCTCCTCACCTCAGTCCTAAAAGGTTTACTCCTTATCCTCAAACTATGACCCCTAGTTCTAGACCCCCCACCATCGGGAACATTCTTTTTGAATCTACCTTGTCTATCTTCCTTATATTTCCACTGGATCCTGTAATGGTTTTAGTATTGTTTTGTCAGAAATCTTGATAGTTATTGACATTTATGGTGATATTTAACCAGAGCTATGGGAGAGGAAGATTCACCACTCTCTGGGTAACTCTCACGGATAACCTCACGATGCTCCACTTCTCCAGCTTCCACCCTAAACACGTTAAAGAAGCCATCCCCTACGGACAAGCCCTCCATATACACAGTATCTGCTCAGATGAGGAGGATCGCAACAGACACCTCCAGACACTGAAAGATGCCCTCATAAGAACAGGATATGGCGCTCGACTCATCGATCGACAGTTCCAACGCGTCACAGCGAAAAACCGCATCAACCTCCTCAGAAGACAAACACGGGACACGGCGGACAGAGTACCCTTCGCCGTCCAGTACTTCCCCGGAGTGGAGAAACTACGACATCTTCTCCGGAGCCTTCAACATGTCATTGATGAAGATGAACATCTCGCCAAGGCCATCCCCACACCCCCACTTCTTGCCTTCAAACAACCGCACAACATCAAACAGACCATTGTCCGCAGCAAACTACCCAGCCTTCAGGAGAACAGTGACCACGACACCACACCACCCTGCCACAGCAACCTCTGCAAGATGTGCCGGATCATTGACACGGATGCCATCATCTCATGTGAGAACACCATCCACCAGGTACACGGTACATACACTTGCAACTCGGCCAACGTTGTCTACCTGATACGCTGCAGGAAAGGATGTCCTGAGGCATGGTACATTGGGAAGACCATGCAGACGCTACGACAACGGATAAATGAACACCGCTCGACAATCACCAGGCAAGAGTATTCTCTTCCTGTTGGGGAACACTTCAGCGGTCACGGGCATTTGGCCTCTGATCTTCAGGTAAGCGTTCTCCAAGGTGGCCTTCACGACACACGACAATGCAGAGTCGCTGAGCAGAGACAGATAGCCAAGTTCCACACACATGAGGACGGCCTCAATCGGGATCTTGGGTTCATGTCACACTATCTGTAACCCCCACGACTTGCCTGGGCTTGCAAAATCTCACTAACTATCCTGGCTGGAGACAATACACATCTCTTTAACCTGTGCTTAACCCTCTCTCTACTCACATTGTCTGTATCTTTAAGACTTGATTACCTGTAAAGACTCGCATTCCAACCATTATTTTGTAAATTGAGTTTGTGTCTTTATATGCCCTGTTTGTGAACAGAACTCCCACTTGCCTGATGAAAGAGCAGCGCTCCGAAAGCTAGTGGCTTGTACTACCAAATAAACCTATTGGACTTTAACCTGGTGTTGTGAGACTTCTTACAGGGGAAGATTGACCAGGGCCAGGAACCTCTTCAGAACTCTTCCTGCTGTAACCTCTACAGAAGGGAGACGGAAATCCCATAACTGGGAATTCCAGCAAAATATGTCAGGGATCAGGAGCAGCTCCTAGGGAATTTCTGGCCTTGGATTCCTGCTCCTGATCTCAATGTAATAACTTCCACTGAAAGCTGGATGTGAACCAGGTCATTGTCCATGGTGCATAGCTAGTTGGATAGATGGCCACCTGGTCAAGGTACTAGGGACCTTCTGGAACAGGGTAAATGCAAGGAGCCAATGCCAATGTGGGAACAGTAAGTAGTCACAACACCAGGTTAAAGTTCATCAGGTTTATTTGGTAGCATGAGCTTTCGGAGCTCTGCTCCCTCATCAGGTGAGTGGAGGATTTGTTTCACAAACAGAGCATATATAGACACAAACTCAATTACAACCGGGATTTTGGGTTTATGTCATACTATCTGAAAGCCCCACGGCTTGCCTGGGCTTGCAAAGTCTCAGTAACTGTCCTGGCTGGAGACAATACACACCTCTTTAACCTGTGCTTGGCCCTCTCGCCACTCACATTGTCTGCACCTGTAAAGACTTGATTACCTTTTAAAACTCGCATTCTAGCCATTATCTTGTAATTGAGTTTGTGTCTATACATGCCCTGTTTGTGAAACAAATCCTGCGCTCACCTGATGAAGGAACGGCGCTCCAAAAGCTCACACTACCAAATAAACCTGTTGGACTTTAACCTGGTGTTGTGAGACTACTTACTGTGCCTATCCCAGTCCAACGCCGACAACTCCACGCAATGTGGGAACATTGAGCGGGTGGGTGGGAATAGCTAATAAGAGATTGACTACGCTTTAATTTCCTCATTCACTATAGCTGAAAACAGGTTCTGAATTTCACTGTTAGTCTCGTTGAGTGACCTGATTTTGACCTGGGCAAGGTTGACACAGTTAACCATAGTGACCCCAGGACTAGAGAGAAAGGTTTGCCATGCTGCTTCTGCTCTGATCCTCTTCAAAACTCTCTTTGAGCATGGTTCCAAACATAACCTTTCTCATCCCGGCATTGCCCAATGCCTGTGGAAAACTCTAGGTTACTTTGTTCAGTTTTCAAGACAATAAATGCAAGTCGTTGCGGTTAGTGTAAAACCTTAAGAGGAAGGGAAGAATTGAATCACCATTGCACTTTTTATGCATAGCTCCTTTCACTTGACATGCTGGCCAGACTCCCTGCTGGAAAATGTTCATTTGTGGCCATGACAGAAGGACAAGAGCAAACTTGGCTGTGATGTACTCCATGATGGAATAGCTGGCAGACACTCACTCTTGTCATCCGTGTGTCAGCCATGGCTCGGTGAGTTGCACTCCTTCCTCTGAGTCACAGGGGGTGGATTACCCGGCCCAGCCCACCGCCAGGATCCTCCAGTCCTGCTGAAGGTCAATGGAATTTTGACCCCTGCGGCGGGTCCCGGCATGGTGGGGCTGGAAAACCTCGGCCAAGATCTGAGTTCACGATCCACCTCAGGGCAGGAGCACAAAGGTCAAGGCTAATAGTCCCCTTGGATGACGTGCTAACCGTGCCCCCATTTGCCCACTTGGGCGAATGTAAAAGATCGTATAGTACTATTTTGAAGAGCGACGGAGAATCTCCAATGTATTGACCAAATTTATTGTTTAATCCACTCCACAAAAACAGATGAACTGATCACGATCATATTGTTGTTTGTAAGAGTTTGCCGAGAGTATGTTGTGTGTTTCCTACATTGCGACATTGACAACTCTTCCAAAAATACTTCATTGGCTGTAAAGCATTTTGGGATCATAGAATCATATGGTGCAGAAGAGGCCCTTCAGCCCATCGAGTCTGCACCAATGCGTGAGAAACACCTGACCTCCCACCTAACCCCATTTACCAGCACTTGGCCCATAGCCCTGAATGTTATGACGTGCCAAGTGCTCATCCAGGTACTTTTTAAAGGATGTGAGGCATCCCGCCTCTACCACCCTCCCAGGCAGCCCATTCCAGACCGTCACCACCCTTTGGGTAAAAAGGTTTTTCCTCACATCCCCCTAAACCTCCTGTCCCTCACCTTGAACTTATGTCCCCTCATGACCAACCCTTCAACCAAGGGGAACAGCTGCTCCTTATCCACTCTGTCCATGCCTCTCATGATCTTGCACACCTCGATCAGGTCGCCCCCTCAGCCTTCTCTGCTTCAACAGAAACAACCCAAGCCTATCCATGCCTCGTGACCTGATAGGTGCGACAGAGATGAGATCCTTTATGTCTTTCTTTCGCGAAGAATGGAAAATTGATTCAATGTGCCGGGACCTGTGTATTTTGTTTTTGCAGAGAGATGAGGGCAGAATACCAGCAGACGAAAGTCATTTTGAAAAAATGCTCCTAAATAAGTACCTTGTTCTGGGTGTGATGACTTTACATGAGCCATTGCACCACAGCTGTAGTAATGACACGTATGTAGTAATTTTGAACACAGAGGAGCAACATTGTTGAATTATAATTTAAAATACGTTCCAAATCCATGTAATTATGATGATAACATCTGGGATATTATACCACGAAACACTGGCTGCCAATCTACACCCAAATGATCCTTCAGTCAATCCAATTCGCAAGACAATAAAGCTGCCCTTTAGGAATTTTGTCTGTAGCTCAATATAATGGAACAAACCTTCTTATTGAAGGTCTTGCTATAGCAAAAACGTAGTTGCCATTTGGGCAGTTATACCGGCTTAACACAACCCTCAATTATAAGGAATCTGTTAAATTACATGTGCTAAGAAAGCCAAAGGGTAAGAACATATTTTCAGGTTAACCATATCAGACCTGGTGAAAAAACAGCGTGGGAAAGGTAAGGGACTTTTTTGTTCGCAACAGCCAATTGGAAGCAATTCAGAACGATGTTGATTGAATTCTAGCTGAGGGTGCAGATCAGTGGTATTCACAAGCCCCGGGGGCTACACACGGCCAACTTCCCCCCTCTGCGGCCAGCAGTGTGAGAGAGAGAGAGAAAGAGAAAGAAAGAGACAGAGAGACAGGTTTTAAACACCCGTGGAAAGTGTATAATGGGAAATGTTTGGAAAGAAAACAGGATCAACATTTGAAGTTGGTGGGTTATTGAGAGCAACCTTCGGGCAAATCAGTGCTCAGGATTGTAGTCCTTGACACTAAGTTAGCGAGAACATAGAGTGTAGATCGTGGAATTTATGCAAAAAGGTAACATCCATGAGATACAAGGGCAGAAGTGAAAAACATCACAGCTGGCCAAGAGTCTTCCCAGATTGGAGAATTGCACCAGCCAATCGCACTCAATCACCTCGTGAAACTTAAAAACTAAATTAGTTGGATCGCATAAACCATTGATCTTTAATCTTTTTCTTGAAAAGAAGGGGGTAAAATTTCAATTGAGTTTAATTTCAACAGAGCGTACCCAGGAATTTCTCCCACCTGCCTAAAAATTGAGGCTGGTCAGGAAATGGCCCTTTAGTGGTCCATAATTGGCCATTTTGGACCTCAATCGGGGCAAGTGCAGGTGGTCCATCTGACGCCCACCCCGTCCACCCTGATCTCGCTGCAATTTTACATGGGGCATAAATTTTAAGCCCACCTGCTCTATTTCACCCTCATCCCCTGCCTATAAACCATGGAAAGGTCACAGCACAGAAGGAAGCCATTCAGCCCATCTTGTTCAAGTCAGCCTGAGGACACTCAAGTGCCCTTTCTAATCCCACCTTCCTGCACCCGGCCCATAACCCTGTAGCTTACAGCACTTAAGGTGCAGATCCAGGTACTGTATAAAAGAGTTTAAGGTCTCTACCTCTACCAGCAACTCAGGCAATGAATTCCAGACACTCACCACCCTCTGCGTAAAAAAGTTCTTCCTCATGTCCCCTCTACACTTTCTTCCATCTTGAATCTATGTTCCCTGGTTCTAGAATTCTCGGTCAAGGGAAACTATTTTATCCTGTTCACTCGATCTCTTCCCCTCATAATTTTGTACACCTCAATCTGAAATAAAGATGGCGCCGGAGCGGGGCCCAGCTTACCCTTTAATCCTATCTTTTACTCTCATTCTATGCTTTTAAAACTGTACTCTAAATAATGTTCTAATTCAATCTCTTTTGAGCTTTCTCTACACTCTAGCTATGACTGTAACACTACATTCAACACCCTCTCCTTTCCTTCTCTATGAACGGTATGCTTTGTCTGAAAAGCGCGCAAGAAACAATACTTTTCACTGCATGTTAATGCATGTGACAATAATAAATCAAATCAAATTAAAAAGTCACCCCTCAGCCTTCTTTGTTCCAAAGAACATAACCTCAAACAATCCAATCTCTCCTCATAGCTACATTTTTCCTGCCCGGGCAACATTCTTGTCAACCACCTCTGCAGTCTCTCTAGAGCAATTATGTCCTTCCTGTAATGTGGTGACTAGAACTGCATGCAATACTCCAGTTGTGGCTTCGCCAGTGGTTTTATACAATTCCAACATTATGTCCTTACTTTTATGTTTTATACCTCTGCCAATGAAGGATAGCATTCCATATGCCTTCTTTACAACATTGTGAACTTGCACCGCTGCCTTTAGGGACCTGTACAGTTGTACTTGGATTTCCAGAAGGCATTATCTGGATTTCCAGAAGGCATTCAATAAGGTGCCACACAAAAGGCTGCTGCATAAGATAAAGATGCACAGCGTTACGGGTAATGTATTAGCATGGATAGAGGATTGGTTAACTAACAGAAAGCAAAGAGTGGGGATAAATGGGCACTTTTCTGGTTGGCGATCAGTGACTAGTGGTGTGCCTCAGGGATCAGTGTTGGGACTGCAATTGTTTACAATTTACATGCATGATTTGGAATTGGGGACCAAGTGTAGTGTGTCAAAATTCACAGATGACACTAAGATGGGTGGCAGAGCAAAGTGTGCAGAGGACGCTGAAAGTCTGCAAAGGGACATAGACAGTCTAAGTGAGTGGGCGAGGATCAGGCAGATGGAGTACAACGTTGGTAAATGTGAGGTCATCCATTTTGGTAGGAATAACAGCAAAATTGACTATTATTTAAATGGTAAAAAAAATTGCAGCATTGCCACTGTGCAGAGGGACCTGGGTGTCCTTGTGCATCAATCACAAAAAGTTGGTTTGCAGGTGCAGCAGGTAATTAAGAAGGCAAACGGAATTTGGTCCTTCATTGCTACAGGGATGGAGTTTAAAAATAGGGAGGTTACATTACAGCTGTATAAGGTGCTGGTGAGGCCACACTTGGACTACTGTGTACAGTTTTGGTCTCCTTACTTGAGAAAGGATAGACTGGCACTGGAGGGGGTGCTGAGATTCACTAGGTTGATTCCAGTATTGAGAGGGTTGGCTTATGAGGTGAGACTGAATAGACTGGGATTATATTCGTTGGAATTTAGAAAGTGAGGGGGCGATCTTATAGAAACATATAAAATTATGAAGGGAATAGATAAGATCGAAGTAGGGAGGTTGTTTCCACTGGTGAGTGAAACTGGAACTAGGGGGTATAGCCTCAAAATAAGGATTGAGTTGAGGAAGAACTTCTTCACTCAAAGGGTTGTGAATCTGTGGAATTCCCTGCCCAGTGAAGCAATTGAGGCGACTTCGTTGAATGCTTTTAAGACAAAGATAGATAGATTTTTGCACAGTAAAGGAATTAAGGGTTATGGTGAGTGGGCGGGTAAGTGGAACTGAGTCCACGAAAAGATCAGCCATGATTTTATTGAATGGCAGAACAGGTTTAAGGGGCCAGATGGCCTACTCTAGTTCTTATGTTCTTGTAGCCAAGATCTTTCACTTCATCTGCCCCTCTTAGTATATTCCCATTTATTGTGTACTCCCTATAAATTTCTGACCTCCCTAAATGCATTTCCTCTCACCTCTCTGTGTTAAAATCCATCTGCCACTTTATCGCCCACTCCCCAATCCATCTATATCATTTTGAAGATTATAGCTATCACCTACACTATCCACCACTCGGCCAATCTTGGCAAATTTTCAATTGTGCCGCCCACCAGCGGGATGCAAAAACACGATCCCCGGGACGCAATGGTAACGGATCAGTCTGCTCCATCGATCCAGCTGCACATTAAAGATCCCACAGCAGGATTTGAGCAGGGATTTCTCCCATTTTTCTGATCAAATTTCCTCCCTCAATCACCCTCACCAGAAACATGTCAGCGCGGTGGCACAGTGGTTAGCACTGCTGCCTCACAGCGCCAGGGATCTAGGTTCAACTAGTGCCTAGGGTGACCGTCTGCGTGGGGTTTACACGTTCTCCCTGTGTCTGAGTGAGTTTCCTCCGGGTGCTCCGGTTTCCTCCCACACTCCGAAGATGTGCGGGTTAGGGTGGATTGGCCGTGCTAAATTGACCCTTAGGGCGGGATTATGCACCCTCGCTGGGGCGAGACTGTAAAATCCCGCCCGGGGCCAATGGAGATTTCCGTTCTGGGAACCTCCTGGGGTGGACGAAGTGGCAGGTTTTCGTGTCAGGGGGATTAACAGGGTAAATACATGGGGTTACGGGGATAGGGCCTGGGTGGGGTTGCTGTTGGTGCAGGCTCAATGGGCCGAATGGCCTCCTTCTGCACTGTAGGGATTCGATTCAATCATTCAATTCTAACTGCTTGTTTGTCTCATTGCTATTTGTAAGCTGTGTGTAAAGTAACTGCTACATTTGCCTATATAATGACCATTAACGCACCTCAAAGCAGCTCGTCGTCTGAAAAGCAGATTAAAATGTTTCTGGAAGATATGCTAAGACACCACATAAATGCAAATCCTTCTTTATTTGACAGTTATTTGTACTTTTAAGGTAATTTATTGCGAGATGTGTTTTGAGGCATTCCAGTATGATGTGGTTCCTTATAATCTGAGGCGTAATATTAAATTTCTTCATTCCTTAAGCAAAAAAAAATATTAACACAATTCATATCAGAGTTTTTCATTAGTGTATTGTCAAGAGGCACATTCCCAACACTGATCCTTGCTCAAGGGCTACTCTCAGTTACGTTTCAGCACACTGGTATAGAGTGACAGATTAGTGGTTTCCCCACATGTGCTGCCTTGGTTAATAATAGAGTAAAAGGCAGGTGCCCCTCACGGGTAGGACTGGCAGCACTGGTATTTTCATCTAAAAAAGTATCTCATTTTAATAGCGCCTTTCCAATTGCTCTACCTGTGTTGGGGCAGCTGATCTGTGCATGTTCGAGGAATGGACAGCAAGCAGTGTCTTCAACATTACCCCAGCATAGCTACTGCTTTCAGCAAGGTAAGAGAACATTTGGAAAAGCAGCAATAAGGAGAACTAACTCTACATTGTATGTGTGACCTCTCCTCCCTCCTTCCCTTCAATAAGTCATAATTGGGTTTGACCCGAGTCACCAGGGGGAGGATGTGAAAGGCGGGGAGACGGGATTTACTCGACTAGTACCAGGATTGAGTGATTTCAGCGAAGTGGCTATAGGGGGATGGCGCAGTGGCACAGTAGTTAGCACTGCTGCCTCACAGCGCCAGGAACCTGGGTTCGATTCCCGGCTTGGGTCACTGTCTGTGCGGAGTTTGCGCATTCTCCCCGTGTCTGCGTGGGTTTCCTCCGGGCGCTTCGGTTTCCTCCCACAGTCCGAAAGATATGCTGGTTAGTCGCATTGGCCATGCTAAAATTCTCCCTCAGTGCACCTGAACAGGTGCTGGAGTGTGGTGACTAGGGGATGTTCACAGTAACTTCACTGCAGTGTTAATGTAAGCCGACTTCTGACACTAATAAATAGACTTTAAAACTTTAACTTTAAAGACGTGCTGGTTAGGTGCATTGGCCATGCTAAAATTCTCCCTCAGTGTACCTGAACAGGCGCCAGGGTGTTGCAACTATGGATTTCCATGGTAACTTCATTGCACGTGCTAATGCAAGCCCACTGTGACACTAATAAATAAACTTAAACTTAAAAAATGAGTTGGCGTTCCTCTCTTTCGAGCAGAGCAGATTATGGGGAGATTTAACAGATTTGTCCAAATTGACGAAAAAAGATTTCAATTGAGTAGATAAGCAGAAACTGGGCTGGATTTTGGAAGCCTACCAGAGGTGGGTGGGCCCGGAGTTGCCCTGCGCTGGCCCAGTGTGCCAATTTTCTGACACCTTCCCATTTTTAAAGAGGGAGGTTGAGTAAGGTGATGACTACCCCAAGCCCCCTCCCTCTGCAACCTCCCCCCCCCCCTCCCCCCCACCCCCACCCCCCAAGCATTAGGTAGTCTGTTAACATTAAAAATAGTAAGAAATCTCACAGCACCAGGTTAAAGTCCAACAGGTTTATTTGGCAGCGCTAGCTTTCAGAGTCTCGCTTCTTCATCAGGTGAGTGAGGAGTTGTGTTCACAAACAGGGGCATGCATAGACACAAACACAATTTACAAGATAATGGTTGGAATGAGCTGCTTTCTTGCATCTTTGTATCTTTTTTGTCTGTTTTTATTGTTTCCGTATATGTCTGTGAACACAATTCCCCACTCACCTGATGAAGGAGTGAGACTGAAAGCTTGTGCTGCCAAATAAACCTGTTGGACTTCTACCTGGTGTTGTGAGACTTCTTACTGTGCCCACCCCAGTCCAACGCCGGCATCTCCACATCATAACATTAAAAAGCCAGTCATGATCATATTACTGGAAAGTTCCAGCAGCGGCCATTTCTTTTGAAAGGTTTGTTAAAAGTGTTGACCTGCTGCTTCTATTTTGAGGTGTCCTCTCTCTCTCTCTCTCTCTCTCCCTTACCTGCATCATCAGGTTGCAACTCTTTGTGTTGCTGGAGGGTCTCCTCATTGGCTTTAAACTTTAAAGTTTAGTTTTAAAGTTAAAATGTATTTATTAGTGTCACAAGTAGGCTTACATTAACACTGCAATGAAGTTACTGTGAAATTCCCCTAGTCACCACACTCCGGCTCCTGTTTGGGTACACTGAGGGAGAATTTAGCATGGCCAATGCACTTCTTTCGAACTGTGGGAGTGATGCGCGGTATAACACACGAGAGGCTGGATGTACTCGGGAAATAAAGGCTTTTATTGCCATCAATAACAGAGCTACTATATACAGTATACGATCCCAGACTAAAGGGTCACCAGGCAGAGCAGTGACCTTTATACCTCTCCCAGGAGGCGGAGCCGACTGGGGTGTACCATAAGGACTATATTAACAGGTAGAACAGCCCAACCCTAACCCCAACAGTAACATATCTACAGACCCATAGTACTGGCCAGACCATGGCTCAGCACTACCTGGTGGGAACCAACAATGGTTCACCACAGGGAGGAAGCCGCAGCACCCGGAGGAAACCCACGCAGGTCCGGGGGAGAACGTGCAGACTCCACACAGACAGTCACCCGAGGCCAGAATTGAACCCAGGTCTCTGGCGCCATGAGGCAGCAGCGCTAATCACTGTGCCACCGTGCCGCCCCATTGGTCATTGGTCCTCGAAATCTGGAGCCCGCCTGCCATCCAGGGTGGGAAGCCGGAAGTGGACCGGATGTTCAGGGTTCCGGCCCAAAAACAAAATACTCTGTTTCTTCTGCCAATAGGATTGAGGGCCAAAGAAAACCAGTTTTAAGATAATTGGTGAAAGAAGCAGGAAATGTGAAGATTTAGAAAATAGAAATGCAGCAAAATCCAAAGATGTGTGGGTTAGGTTGATTGGCCATGCTAAATTGTCCCTTATTGTCAGGGGGATTGGCAGGGTAAATGTGTGGGATTACTGGGATAGGGCCTGTGTGGGATTGTTGTTGATGCAGACTCGATAGGCTGAATGGCCTCCTTCTGCACTGTAGGGATTCTATGATTTCTCTGCATTAAATTTCATCTGCCTTCTGTCCACCCGTTCCACCAGCCTCTGATCTCTTTAAGTCTGCCACTCAAGGGGCAGCACAGTGGGTGGCACTGTTGCTTCACAGCGCCAGGGACCCGGGTATTATTCCAGCCTCGGGTGACTGTGTACAGCTTACACATTCTCCCCGTGTCCGCATGGGTTTCCTCCGGGTTCTCCAATTTCCTCCCACAGGCCAAAGATGTGCGGGTTAGGTTGATTGACCATGCTAAATTGCCCCTTAGTGTCAGGGAGGATTAGCTGAGTAAATAGGTGGGGTTACGGGGATAGGACCTGGGTGCAGACTCGATGGGCCAAATGGCTTCCTTCCACACTGTAGGAAGTCTATGATTCTATGATTCAAATTATTCTGACCAGAATGCACTGGTGGAAGCAGATTTAATATGCGATAACCCCCATGATTGCATGGGGAATCGTTAATTGACCTCCTAGTTGGACTCATTGGATACAAGCTTCCTGGAGATTGGCAATTAACCAACCAGGCAGAGCTTATATGCTGAGCCCTGTATAAAGCAAGACCCTGAGAGGGTCCATTATCCTTTTAGTCCCAGTTGGGACCTGCTGCGTTCACCACAGGCTTGTGGTTATGGTTTATTTCCATTTTGTGCAATAAAAGCACGGTTCCTTCACAGCCGACTCCTGGAGTTATTGTACAATAGTAACTTTTAAAAGGGAATGGAACAAATATAGAAAAGGGACATTTTCCAAGGCTGTAACACATGGGAAGTGGTACTTCATTCAAAAGAGGACAGGACAGGTACGGTGGCTGAACTTCCCCCTTCTGTCCTGGGACTGCATCACAGCTTGGTTGAGCTGGTACAGATCTCGCCACATGGCTTAAGGTTTGAGCTGATGCACAACATGATTGAAAGAAGTAGTCCGGGTTACTGAGTGGAGAGAGCGATTATTGCCAGAATTCTACCGCCTCGCCTGCCCGAGGCTCGTAAGATCCCACCCGAGGTCAATGGAGAATGCCGTTCTACGTGCCTCGGGGCGGGCGTGTCAGTAAAACTCCAATAAATATCTCTCCTTTCAGATAGACATTACAAATTGTATGGTTCTAATTTGACGGACAAGAATGGGGATCTCTCCACTTGTCCTTCCCACCAATCCTTAGTCAACCAATACTAAAAAAAAGCACAGATAAACTGGCCACTTTTCTCATTGCGGTTTCTGGGAGTTTGCTGGCACAGATTGCCTGCTGTATTGCCAAAATACCAACGCATACCACACTCTAACTATCATTCACTGCACAATGTGCTTGGAGATATTTCAAGCTGATTAGGAACTAAATAAATGCAAATATTTTTAGAACTGTTTGGCTGGTATGTCATCATTAGTGCACTGATTTTGAAATTCTTGTCTTTAATTATAAATCACTTCTCTGTAGCAGCATGTTCCAGAACACATTATTTTCTCATTCGCAGGATAATGTTGCATTCTCCCACTTTCTTGCTCTACATTCACGAAATGGACCAAGAAAGCTGTACCCCATTACTCGACAATTCTCTTGTGAAACCCCGTTACTTGGCTCAATCTTTTATAGGATCATAGAACCCCTACAGATGCAGAAGAGGCCATTTGGCCAATCGAGTCTGTGCCGACTCTCTGACAGAGCATCTTACCCAGCCTCTCTCCCCCGCCTTGTCCCCGTAACCCTACCATGGCTAATCCACATCTCAGGACACTAAGGGGTAATTTAGCACAACCAATCCACCTAACATGTGCATCTTCGGAGTGTGGGAGGAAGCCGGAGCACCCGGAGGAAGCCCACGCAGACACGGGGAGAAGGTGCAAACTCCACACAGACAGTCACCCGAGGCTGGAATTGAACCTGGCGCCCTGGGCGCTGTGAGGCAGCAATGCTAACCGCTGTGCCATCGCGCTGCTTTATCATTCTTCAAAAGCCTCTCTATTCAATCAGCCTCGTCCCTAATTTTTCTCTTAATTCTGATTACTATCCCTCTCCCCCTGGTTCTTATTAAAACCCCATGGCTGGAATTTTCATTGAAATAGTGTGAAATAGTGCGAGAAGATGTCGGCTGCTCATTCTAACATCTTTGCACTCACACACCTGAGCTCGCTGGAATGTAGAAGAACTCTACCCTAATTGGCTGTAATTGAAACGTATAAAATTCGGACAGGGTTCTGTTAGAATGTAACTGGTCACAACTTTGATTGGATGTAATGTGACCAATGGGAACAAGATATAAGGGTCAGCTGACCCAGTAAAATATGGAACCAATCACAGAGTGATGTAATAGTCAGCTGACCAGCTGATTCACTATAAATAAGGAACTATGTAGAGTTGTGGGAAGCTTGGATTGGCCCAGGGCGAGGCCCCAAGTTTGGAGTAATGATGTTTCTTTATTAAACCCTTTCTTTGATTTATAAGTTGGAGTAAGTTTTGTTGTATTTTCATCAGCTGTGTTTTGAAGAGTTCCTTCTGAGGAAACAGGCTGGACAGACTAGAGGCAGGGACGTTGTGTCCTCTGGCTGTGGGGGGGGGTTCTAGAACAAGTGGTCACAGTCCTAGGCCACGAGTTAGGCCATTTAGGACTGAGATGCGGAGAAACTTCCTCAGAGGTGGTGAACAAAGAACAAAGAAAATTACAGGACAGGAACAGGCCCTTCAGCCCTCCAAGCCTGCACCAACCATGCTGCCCGACTGAACTAAAACCCCCTACCCTTCCGGGGACCATATCCCTCTATTCCCATCCTGTTCATGTATTTGTCAAGATGCCCCTTAAAAGTCACTATCGTATCTGCTTCCACTACTTCCCCCGGCAGCGAGTTCCAGGCACCCACCATCCTCTGTGTAAAAAACTTGCCTCGCACATCTCCTTTAAACATTGCCCCTTGCACCTTAAACCTGTGTCCCCTAGTAATTGCCTCTTCCACCCTGGGAAAAAGCTTCTGACTATCCACTCTGTCCATGCCCCTCATAATCTTGTAGACTTCTATCAGGTCGCCCCTCAACCTCTGTCGTTCCTGTGAGAACAAACCAAGTTTCTCCAACCTCTCCTCATAGCTAATGCCCTCCATACCAGGCAACATCCTGTGGAAATCTGTGGAACCTGTGGAAACCTCTAAAGGCTGTGGAGGCCAAATCAATGAATATATTTAAGAAGGAAATAGGTAGATTTCTAGACTCCAAAGTTGTCAAGGGGTGTGGGGAGAGCACTGGAGTGTGGCGTTGAGGTAGAGGATCAGCCATGATCATGTGGATTGACAGAGAAGGCTTGAAGGCCCAAATGGCCTGCTCTATTCTTGTTTCCCATGATTCTATTACGTTTGGCAGGTGCTTGCACGGAGTTGGAAGCTTGCCCACCGATCATTAAGTGGGCAATTATGCCTATTAAGGAGGCAATTATTAGAAATTGTACACGACCCGTGCACTTTCATGGTTGGTGGATGGGCCAAGTGGCCAGGTGGCCTTCACATTTTCACTTCATACTCAATCCAGGGCGGAGTGAAATGTCCCAGTTGAAAACAACAAAGGATGACGCCCGAGGGTTGAGGTGTTCTGAGCTCTGCCGTTGGTTGCTGGAAGAATTTGCATTACAGAGAGAATTTGCGGCATTATTTTCGTTGGACCAGTACTGCAGCTCCCCGAGCCAGCTCCACTGCAGCCGCCAGCCTTCAGCCAGCTCGTTGGAAATTCTCGCCCGCACCCTCACTTCTCTTGGCATCTGTCCCCTACCCGCAACCCCGCCCCCCCACCACCATCACACCTCCCGGCTTCCAGTGAACTGGCCAGCCAGTGTGAAACCGCATGCCAGCTACGATGACAGGCTGAAGGACATGTTGCTTCTGCAACCGGGGAACCCCGATGGTGCACACACATCAAACATCAAATTCTGGCCCATGAGATATTCTTCTATTTTAGAAGCCATATTGTAGCACACATGGTGGTGTCGCCAGAGTGCGCTGCTAATGACAAAGACAAGGGAGTTCAAGGCTTATAATGTCAAGGTAAATTTCTGAGTGAGCAGAACCCTGTGTGGTGGAAGCAGATTCAACAGTAAATTCCATAAAAGAATATGCAAACCTGGGGAAGGAAAGAACCAGGGTTTGGGACTGATTGGACACCTCTTTCAAAATGCTGCCACGGAAACAAAGGGCCGAATGGCCTTTTCCTGTGCCGTAAGAGTCCATTTTAACTGTCTCTTAATTTTATTAATTAGTGTCACAAGTAGGCTTACATTAGCACTGCAATGAAATTACTGTGAAAATCCCCTAGTCGCCACATTCCTGTTTGGGTACACTGAGGGAGAATTTAGCACGGCCAATGCATCTAATCAGCGTGTCTTTCGGATTGTGGGAGGAAACTGGAGCACCCGGAGGAAACCCGCGCAGATATGGGGAGAATGTGCAGTCTCCACACAGACTGTCACCCAAGTTGGGAATCGAACCCGGGTCCCTGGCGTCGTGAGGCAGCAGTGCCAACCATTGTGCCAAGGGTGGCACAGCAGAATACTGAGAAAAATTAGCAGCTGAAAAACCAATGAACGGGGAAAAATTATCCTCTACTCTTTAAATAGAGAAGGGTACTACAGCCTGTTATTAAACAATGACAAGAATCTGGCAATCTGCTGCAGTTTAGTTGAAGGCTGTGTAATGGCAGAGGAGATGTTTTGAGTCAATAGCTATATATCTTTCTAATGAGCAGAATAAATGTGTACAGTTCCATTGGCAAAG
Organism: Mustelus asterias; assembly: GCF_964213995.1. Classification (NCBI taxonomy): domain Eukaryota; kingdom Metazoa; phylum Chordata; class Chondrichthyes; order Carcharhiniformes; family Triakidae; genus Mustelus; species Mustelus asterias. Next base: position 21,678,373 of record NC_135826.1, read on the forward strand.
AAGAGTGGGAGTAGATTTAACAAGCTGATGGTAGACAGGCAAGCTGCGGCTTGTGTTAGAGAAGCAGTTTCTTTATTTTTTAAGAAGAATGTATTTTGAATATTTCGACATGATGAGCTAATGCACAACTGAATGAGGCTAAAGAGTTAGAAAGCTTATAAAAATTTACATAACGTGGGAATTAAAAAGTGCAAGTACCATAATCAGCTTTTAATTGTTTAATTGAAATGGCTGTTTGACTAAAGCAGCCCTGCTCTTCTTAATCAACTATTAATCAAAAGCTCCTTCAAATGTGCTCACTGTGTTTCACTCTGTAACTTGTCACAAATCCAGAACTATATCTTGTTCTGTAAACTAATTAGCTGCATTCAGCACCATTTCTTGCATGCAAATTGAGCAAAATTAGTCATTAATTTCATGCCACCTGGTTATCTTGCTCGGAAGCTGTCTTAAAACAAAAGTGCTTCTGATTCAATATTCCGCAGGGGTAACAGGCTGTCGAAATGCAGTTGTTGGACTAACTCCAGAGCTCCTCCACATGGCCAAGTTGATACATTCACATGCGCCTTCATCAACCCTTTTAGCCTGTGGCGGAGGTAGCTCTTGTCAGCTACATAGACAGTACTGGTGCTATATAAGGCCACTGTACACTTGACAAGGTACACTTTGATGCGCGACAATCAAGCACGAGGTACAAGGCTTCAGCTATTGAAGGCTTTTATTAGCAAACAATGGAACTAACTAACACGAGTACACCAATTCAGACTGGAGGGGTCCCGCCTGAGCAGAGGGTCTTATACCTCTCCCCAGGAGGCGGGGCTCGACCGGGATGTGCCATAACAACATCTACCACAGGTAAACACCCTAACCCAACAACATTATACAACCCCCACAGTGGCAACACCCTAACCCAACAGTAACATAGGAATAACCCACAGTGGTAACCAACGATGGTTCACCACACACTTGACCAGGGAAGCACAAATCAGTCAAATTTCTACAGTTGATTGCTATTAGGGCATGCTTGTGAGTGTGTGTGTGTGGGCATGTATGTGTGCAGTGTGTGCATATCTGCATGTGTGTGTGTCTACATGTGTGTGGCTGAATGTGTATGTCTGTGTGTATGCGTGTGAGTGTGTATGTGTGTGTGTGTCTATGTGTAGGCATGTGTGTGGATCTGTGTGTATGCATGTGTGTGTGTGTCTGCATGTGTGTGTTTGTGTGTAATAGTGTGTGTGTCTGTGTATGTGTGTCAGCATGTGTGTGTGTCTGCATGTGTGTGTGTGTGTGTGTTTGTGTATGTGTGTGTGTGTATCTGTGTGTCTGCATGTGTGTGTGTGTTTGTGTATGTGTGTGTGTATCTGTGTGTCAGCATGTGTGTGTGTCTGCATGTGTGTGTGTGTGTGTGTGTGTTTGTGTATGTGTGTGTGTGTGTATCTGTGTGTCTGCATGTGTCTGCATGTGTGTGTGTGTTTGTGTATGTGTGTGTGTATCTGTGTGTCAGCATGTGTGTGTGTCTGCATGTGTGTGTGTGTGTGTGTGTGTTTGTGTATGTGTGTGTGTGTGTATCTGTGTGTCTGCATGTGTGTGTGTGTGTGTTTGTGTGTGTGTGGATCTGTGTGTATGCATGTGTGTGTGTGTGTGTGTTTGTGTATGTGTGTGTATGGATCTGTGTGTATGCACGTGTGTGTGTGTGTGAGTGAGTCCGTGTCTCAATGCTTAGAGGTGGGAGAGCAAATTGAAGGTGCAAACCACTCCTGCTCCTCCTAGCCCACAGCACACCTAAAAATAAAATGCAGTTATTTACTTTACTTCCGGCACAGCAGCCACCTCCCGTCAGGTTTGATCAGACATGGAAGCCTTCATTGTTTCCCCACTCAGGCTCCTAATTAAAATTTCACATCAGGTCCTAGTGAAGTAATAGGTCTCTGATCTGCATGTTAAAATGGACCCTGCTTCTTTCCTGTATGGGTCTCATTCACCTGAACAGGTTAACACTGGATCTCATTCGCCCAAGCAGGTTAACATTGGGACACATTGGAAAGGCAGTGGGATCAGAGGCAGTAAATGAGTGTTAGGGTGGCCAGATGTCCAGTTTTATACTGGACAGCCTGGTTTTGAGTCAGTCCAACAGTTATCCAATAGCGGATTGCTTCACATTTTGACGCTTTGTCCACTTACCTCAGTAAAGCACCAGCTGGGATCCATACTTGTTCTTTTCCCCCTTTGTGGCGGTCTTGATGTGACAGAAATACAACAAAAAGATAACTCATCTCACATTCCTGCTTGTTGCCTCTCCAACAGTGCGGAATACCCAAACGTGATTATCTTACCATGTCTGTGATGACGTAATCCTTGTACAGGGTGACATATCCCTGTGCATTATGACAATGTCTGGTCTTGTTGGCCTCCAGCACTGGCCTAATGACTGCCCCCATTTTAATTCCCCATCCCCTACCAGTTTCGCCAGGCAGGGTGTATGGTATGGGCTGTAATAGCACCCTCTTGTGGCCTTTTGTATAAGTGTATATAGGGATATATAAAATATAAACCAAACCAGAATAAACCAGTTCAATTGGGTACTATATTCCGTGCTGTGTGCATCAGTGTTTTATTCTGCAAGATATCCCCGGTGGAACTTAAGGCCATGTCTTGAGATGAGAGTGCTCCTACTGAGTTAAACATGTCTAATAGCAATTCATCTTTTAAAAATATGAAATTATCAGTTGACATTGCCAATGATGAAATATTATATGTTCCTATGACACTCCTCTGTCTGCTATTTTAAAAAAACAAATTCATGCCATTGGTAAAATAGTAAGTAGAAGAAGGGACGGCATGATGGCACAGTGGTTAGCACTGTTACCTCACAGCACCAGGGACCCAGGTTTGATTCCCGGCTTGGGTCGCTGTCTGTGTGGAGTTTGCGCATTCTCCCCGTGTCTGCTTGGGTTTCCTCCGGGTGCTCCAGTTTCCTCCCACAGTCCAAAGACGTGGTGGATTGGCCATGCTAAATTGCCCCTTAGTGTCAGGGGGATTAGCTAGGGTAAATGCATGGGGTGATGGGAACAGAGCCTGGGTGGGATTGCGGTCGGTGCAGACTCGATGGGCCGAATGGCCTCCTTCTGCACTGTAGGATTCTATGATTCCATTGCCATCCGAATGCATCATGATCTACTCAGGCCTGCAGCAGTGGTTTCTAGTCTAATAAACGTGCAAGTGCTTTTGCTGAATTGTTTGAAGCACTGGTGTGAGTGCCTCTGCCTGGTGTAAAGGCCTCACACGAGAGTGAGTTGCTTTACCACCCTATTAATACCAGCAGTCGGCTCCACTATGAATGTGGCCAACCGGCAATTGTCCAAAGCAACCTGATTGTTTCAGGCTATGGGGCCTTGTTATTATGGAAATTGGGGTTCTCTGAGGATGCTGATCACCATGTTAAATAGAAACTGGTTGCAGTGCAGATTCCAATCAGGGTGACAGAACCAAGGCTGACCGCTGGAGGTAATAGAACCTAGAACAGTACAGCACAGAACAGGCCCTTCGGCCCACGATGTTGTGCCGAGCTTTATCTGAAACCAAGATCAAGCTATCCCACTCCCTATCATCCTGGTGTGCTCCATGTGCCTATCCAATAACCGCTTAAATGTTCCTAAAGTGTCTGACTCCACTATCACTGCAGGCAGTCCATTCCACACCCCAACCACTCTCTGCGTAAAGAAACTACCTCTGATAACCTTCCTGTATCTCCCACCACGAACCCTATAGTTATGCCCCCTTGTAATAGCTCCATCCACCCGAGGAAATAGTCTTTGAACGTTCACTCTATCTATCCCCTTCATCATTTTATAAACCTCTATTAAGTCTCCCCTCAGCCTCCAAAGGCTGAGGGGAGACTTTAAGCGTTCAGTTATTTCTGTGGGCCTCCAGAACAGCAGAACTTCTCCTCCAGCGTCCACCCAAATAATTTGGTCCGCTGTTGCCCCACCACCTTTATCGTTTGTGATCGTGACACCCAACTCTTCTGCCAGCCTGCTGCCACCTCCCTCTGCCCCCTTGTTATGGCAGCTCCGGCCCGATTATCAGGCTTCAATCTGGTTAGCCGCAGCAGGAAGCATGTTTGGTTGCGTGCCAAACTTAAGTAAATCCAAGGCCTAAAAATCAAAGCGTTGGTGAGACCGCACCTAGAGTACTGGCTACAGTTTTGGTCTCCTTACACAAGAGGGATTTACTTGCATTGGGAACAGTTCAGGGGAACATAGAAAATGTGAAACAGGAGTAGGAGTAGGCCATTCAGCCCTCCGAGCTTGCTCTGCTATTCATTGTGATCATGGCTGATCATCAAAATCAATATTCTGAACCCGCCTCCCCCCCTCCTCCCATATCCCTTGATATGGGACGGCACGGTGGCGCAGTGGTTAGCACTGCTGCCTCACAGCGCCAGAGGCCCGGGTTCGATTCCCAGCTTGGGTGACTGTCTGTGTGGAGTTTGCACATTCTCCCCGTGTCTGCATGGGTTTCCTCCGGGTGCTCCAATTTACTCCCACAGTCCGAAAGACGTGCTGGTTAGGTGCACCGACCATGTTAAAATTCTCCCTCAGTGCACCCGAGCAGGTGCCGGAGTGTGGCGACTTGGGGCTTTTCACAGTAACTTCATTGCAGTGTTAATGTAAGCCTATTTGTGATACTAATAAATAAACTGATCCCTTTAGCCCCAACAGCTATATCTAATTTTTTTCTTGAAATCATACAGTGTTTTGGCCTCAACTACTTTCTGTGGCAGTGAATTCCATGGGCTCACCCTCTGAGGGTGAAGAAATTTCAGGGGTAGGTTTGTTCGACTGATTCCTGGGATGGAGGGGTTGTTTTAGGAGGAAAAGGTGAGCAGGTTGGGCCCTTACTCATTAAAGTTTCGGAGAATGAGAGGTGATCTTATTAAAACATATAAGATTCTGACGGGGGATTGGGAGGGTGGATGCTGAGATAATGGCCCGCCCGCCACGGGAATCGGAGAGGGCGAGGGGCGGACAATGGGAAGGTCCATTGATCTCAGGCGGGATTTTATGGTTTCCGGACGAGCGAGTCCGCAGAATCCCGCCTAATGTTTTGCCCTCGTGGGGGGGAATCCAGAGGGAACACAATTTAACGGGAAAGGGTCTCCCATTGCAGAATGACATGAGGAAGAATTTCTTCTCTCAGACGATTGTTAGTCTTTGGAATTCTCCTCCGCAGGAAATATTCTAGACTGGATCATTGGAAAATTCAAGACTGAGTCAAACAGATTTTTGATCAACATGGAAGTCAAGGGTTATTGGGGGGGCGGGGGTGGGGGGGCAGGAAGTGGAATTGAGGCCACAGTCAGAAGGACCAGGATCTTATTGAATGACAGAGCTGACTCGAGGGGCAGAAAGGACTGTTCCTAGCTCCTACTTGTTTGATCTAAAGTGATGGACCCCTCTTCTTCGCTGCCCAATATTTGAAACTTTCTTTTGCAATTCGCAATTGCACTGACCCCCGTCCACTGAAAATTCAACTGGGATTTGTATTTTTTGAGGGAAAAACGTTCTGGAAAATGAACCTAAAACAATGAGAGCCATTGCACTTCAATCTAATTCATTGTATGATGAAGGGCTTTGAGACATTTCTCAGAGACACAATGAGGAAAGAGTCAGGGAGTGGGACCACTTGGAAAGCGCCACCAAAGAGCCAGTACAAGTCTGATGGGCCAAGTGGCCTCCTTCGGTACTGCTTCATTCAATCATTCTATGATTCGATAATAAGGTGCTACATGAATGCAAGTTCTTATTAACTGGTTGGTTATATTTTGCTGTATTCAACTTGGTCACTAGATGGCATGTTCTACTGAAGAAAATCCGATTATACTGTCCCATCTTGTACAGTGAAAGTCTTTTGCTTCTCAAACTAGGGAACAGCATGTTGATCAGTTACATTATCCCACGTAGGTCAATTTGCTGAGAGCTCCTGCTTTGCCTTTGCAACCTGGAAGCACAGCAGAAACCAAATTTATGTTGGTAAATAAGGTTTCGGTTGAACATGCACAGATCTTTTGTTTTAAGTTTATTTATTAGTGTCACAAGTAGGCTTACATTAACACTGCAATTAAGTTACTGTGAAAATCCCCTAGTCGTCACACTCCGGCGAATTTAGCATGGCCAATGCATGTAACCCGCACGTCTTTTGGATCGTGGGAGGAAACCGGAGCAGCCGGAGGAAACCCACGCAGACATGGGGAGAACGTGCAGACGTCGCTCAGACAGTGCCCCGAGCCGGGAATCGAATCCAGGTCCCTGGTGCTGTGAGGCAGCAGTGCTAACCATTGGACCAGTGCAGTGGGAAATCTCTGAGGAAGTTCACCTGTGATATTTTCTGGTTATGGAACCAATACTTCACCAAATTTGCAGCAATTTTCCTTTCATCCTCCTGCCATCACCGAGACCTTAGTTTGGCTGACTTGGCGATGTTCTCATCAACGGCAGCAGGTGATAGGCTCAAACCCCACACCATGAGGGTGGCACAGTGGTTAGCACCGCTGCCTCACAGCACCAGGGACCCCGGTTCGATTCCAGCCTTGGATGCCTGTGTGGGGTTTGCACATTCTCCCCATATCTGCATGGATCTCCTCTGAGTGCTCCGGTTTCCACGCACAATCCAAAGATGTGCAGGTTAGGTGCATTGGCCATGCTAAATTGCCCTTTAGTATTAGGGAGACTAGTGGGGTAAATACATGATGTTATGGGGATAGGGCCTGGGTGGGATTGTGGTCGGTGTAGGCCTCTTTCAAATGGCCTCTTTCTGCACTGTAGAGGATCTATGATTTGAATAGGTCACTGCTGTGCCCACAGCATTTTGCAAATCCCTTGAATGAATCTAATAAAAGAAGATTCTTTGTTTTTGTGATGTTGATTGAAGGATAAATATTGACCAGGACTGTGGATAACTCTCCTCCTCATCTTTGAAATAGTGCCATGGAATCTTCTATTACATCCTCCCAAGCAGACAGATGTGGCTTTCATTTATCATCTCAATCCAAAAGACAGCATCTCCCACAAGTACAAGCCCTCCTTAATACTGCGCGGGAGTATCAGGCTTGATTTCTGTCCTCAAGCCCTGGAATGTGAATTGATTGCAATTCCGAGGCAGAAGTGCCACCAACTGAGCCACAGCTGACACACACAAGTAAAGACTAGGCTGCAAACCTATTCACATAATGAACAGACTGGTTTGCATTCAGAGAGGAAATTAACCTTGCCCTAGGTCCATCTCACATCAACATCATTCTTAATCTCGCTCTCCGTATTTGAAGTTAATTAATTTCTTCCAGAAAATAACATTTTGGATCACAAGTGTATGAGCGATTTGAGTTTTATCCAGTAACTGTGGGAATGCTTGTGAGGATCAATTGTTGTTGGACCTATGGGGTGAGATTTTCCAGCCCGCGCTCACCCCAAAACTGGAAAATCCCACCCGAGGTCAACAGATCTTTGGATGGTTCGCCGCCCCCCCCCCCCCCCCCCCCCCGTGCTGCCCCTCCCCCGCCCCGCCCGCTCCGATTCCTGTGGCGGGCGGGATGGGAAAATTCCCCCCATGGTTTCTAAAGCTCAATCATTGGTGTTCTCCTGATACCACGTTTGGGTCACGTTTGGGTCTGTTGCAGGCTCAAAGTAAGAAGTCTCACAACACCAGGTTAAAGTCCAACAGGTTTATTTGGTAGCAAATACCATAAGCTTTCGGAGCAATGCTCCTTCGTCAGATGGAGTGGATATCTGTTCTCAAACAGGGCACAGACACAGAAATCAAATTACAGAATACTGATTAGAATGCAAATCTCTACAGCTCAAAGGGCAGCACGGTGGTTAGCACTGCTGCCTCAGAGTGCCAGGGATTAGGGTACGATTCCCGCCTTGGGTGGCTGTCTGTGTGGAGTTTACATGTTTCGCCATGTCTGTGTGGTCTTCCTTCGGGTGCCCTGGTTTCCTCCCACAGCCCAAGGATGCCCAGGTTAGGTGGATTGGCCATGCTAAATTGCCCATTAGTGTCCAAAGATGTGTAGGATTAGCCCTGGGTAAGATGCTGTTTCAGAGAGTCGGTGCAGACTCGATGGGCTGATTGGCCTCCCTCTGCACTATGGAGATTCTATAGAATTGGTAGTGATTAGTGGCTATGGTTCATTAACAAATCTGTAATCACTGGGTGGGATTTTTGGTAAGAAGTCTCACAACACCAGGTTAAAGTCCAATAGGTTTATTTGGTAGCACAAGCCACAAGCTTTCGGAACGCTGCCCCTTCATCAGGTGATTTGGATTCGCATATTCAGAGCGGAATTTTCCTGTCCCACCCGCCACGGGAAATGTGGTGGGCGGGATACGGACCATGCAAAGGTCTGTTGACCTCAGGCAGGATTTTCTGGCCTTGGGATGAGCATGCCCGGAAAATTCTGCCCAGTGTGTAGTGTTGGAATTGTGGGATTTTTGGCACAACTCCTTTCACGGTGGTGGGATTTCCCAGTCCCGCCATTGCCAACAGGGTTTCCAATTGAATGTACTCCTCACCACCAGGAAACCCATGGCAGTGCCGTAGGTAGGAACGGAAGATTCCACCGGCACGATCGGGAGGAAAGTTCTGGCCATTGTACCATGTGACGATGAAGGGAGTGTGTTGTGGTCTTATTTCAGCTAACAATTCCTGTGTTCCTATAATTCCAACACTATGCACTGGGCAGGATTTTCCGGCCACACTCATCCCAAGGCCGGAAAATCCTGCCTGAGGTCAACAGACCTTTTTATGGTCCGTATCCCGCCCACCACATTTCCCGTGGTGGGTTGGACAGGAAAATTCCACCTTGTATGTATGAATTCGCAATCACTTGAAGTAGGACTTGTCTAGGAGCAGTGCTGGATGGGATGAAGGATAATGCAGTGATGGGGAAGGAGGGGAAAGTGGAGAAATAGGGATAGAGCAGGAAGGAAAGGAAGGGGTGATGGACATAGAAATAGAAGGAGGGGGGAAAAATTAGGAATACAATTGGGAATTGGGGAAAAGCGAATAGGAAAAACTGGAAAGAGTGCTTTGGCAGAGTGGGTAAGAAGGAGCAATCCTCTCGCTCCATCTTGTCATAGTTTTTCTCATTCACTTATTCTGTTCATGCCTCCGCTACCTGCTCCCATCTGCATATTGCTACTCTGCTCCTTCATCTAAATCATGGTTAATACAGTGAAGCATTCAGGTGCCAGAACACACCCACGGGGAGCAACATCCCACTAAACAGAGTGCGTGCCCTTTATTCCCAAACCCTCTGTCTCCTACCTTCTAACCTTTTTCCAAGCCAGGAGCAAAGATTATTCAAAAGATTGCTCATTTTGCTAATAATCTCTTGACTGGTAGTCCATAGAACATTTTCAAGTTTTATTTATAGGATGTGGATGTTACTGTTAAGGGCAGCATTTATTGCCCATTCCTTAAAGCCATTTAGAACATGGTCATCTTCTTGAGTACAAGTGGGTTCCTAGGTTACATCAGAGGGAAGAAGTTAAGAATGAACCAAACTGCTGTGGGTCAGGAGTCAGACATAGGGCAGGCTAGGCAAAGAACCCTTCCTAAAGAACATTCGTGAACCAGATGGGTTTTTGTGATAAACCAGTAGTTTCACAAAAGAACACAAAAAATATAAGTAGGAGGAGGCCACCAGGCCCTCCCAGCCTGCTCCGTCATTCAGTTGGACCATGGCTGATTTATGCCGGCCTCAGTTCCTTTTAACAAAGAACAAAGAACAATACAGCACAGGAACAGGCCCTTCGGCCCTCCAAGCCCGTGCCGCTCCCTGGTCCAAACTAGACCATTCCTTTGTATCCCTCCATTCCCACTCCGTTCATGTGGCTATCTAGATAAGTCTTAAACGTTCCCAGTGTGTCCGCCTGCACCACCTTGCCTGGCAGCGCATTCCAGGCCCCCACCACCCTCTGTGTAAAATATGTCCTTCTGATATCTGTGTTAAACCTCCCCCCCTTCACCTTGAACATATGACCCCTCGTGAACGTCACCACCGACCTGGGGAAAAGCTTCCCACCGTTCACCCTATCTATGCCTTTCATAATTTTATACACCTCTATTAAGTCTCCCCTCATCCTCCGTCTTTCCAGGGAGAACAACCCCAGTTTACCCAATCTCTCCTCATAACTATGCCCCTCCATACCAGGCAGCATCCTGGTAAACCTCCTCTGTACTCTCTCCAAAACCTCCACGTCCTTCTGGTAGTGTGGCGACCAGAACTGGACCATTTTCTGTGCCATTTCCCCATAGCCCTCTATTCCTCGATCTATCAAATATTTATCCACCTCCACTTTAAATATTTCTAATGATCCCGTCTCCACCACCCTTTGGGGCAGAGAATTCCAGAGATTCACTACCCTCCGCGAGAAAAAATTTCTAAGCACCTTAGTTTTAAATGACCGGCCCTTTATCTTGTAGCCATGTCCCTTTGTTCAAGACTCTCCAACAAGTGAAAACATCTCATCATCTCCCCTGTCAAGCCCCCTCAGGATCTTATATGTTTGAATAAGGCCACCCTAAGGGTTAAGGTTTCAAGGTCACCAATATTGAGACTAGCTTTTTGTCCCAGTTTTATTGAAATACTAAATAAAAGTTTCCCAGCTGCCCTGAGGGGAATTGAACTCATGTCATTGGATCATTAGTCCAGGCCTCTGGATCACTCGTCCAGTATCCTAACCACTAAAATCCCCAAACATCCACAGACACTTCTTATGAATGATCTCTTTAATAAGATTCAACTAATCATCTTTGGATTCAACTTTAGGGTGGCATAATGGTTAGCACTGCTGCCTCACAGTGCCAGGGATCAGATTCAATTCTGGCCTTGGGCGACTGTCAGTGTGGAGTTTGCATGTTCTCCCTGTGTCTGTGTGGGATTCCTCTGGGTGCTCCGGTTTCCTCCCACAGTCCACAGATGCATGGCTTAGGCCATGCTAAATTTCCACTTAGTGTCAGGGGGATTAGTAGGGTAAATACGTGGGGTTACGGGGATCAGGCCTGGGTGGGATTGTTGTCACTGCAGGCTTGATGGGCTGAATGGCCTCCTTCTGCAATGTAGGGGTTCTATGCAACTAATTTAGTCATGACTTACCCTTGTCTTGACTGTTCTCGCTCCCGTTGATCAATTGAATATAAAATATAGAATATAGAACAGTACAGCACAGGACAGGCCCTTCGGCCCACGATGTTGTGCCGAGCTTAATCTGAAACCAAGATCAAGCTATCCCATTCCCTATCATTCTACTGTGTTCCATGTGCCTATCCAATAACCGCTTGAAAGTTCCTAAAGTGTCCGACTCCACTATCACAGCAGGCAGTCCATTCCACACCCCAACCACTCTCTGAGTAAAGAACCTACCTCGGACATCCCTCCTATATCTCCCACCATGAACCTTATAGTTATGCCCCCTAGTAACAGCTACATCCATAAGAACATAAGAACATAAGAAATAGGAGCAGGAGTAGGCCATCTAGCTCCTCGAGCCTGCCCCGTCATTCAATAAGATCATGGCTGATCTGAAGTGAATCAGTTCCACTTACCCGCCTGCTCCCCATAACCCTTAATTCCCTTACCGATCAGAAATCCATCTATCCGTGACTTAAACATATTCAACGAGGTAGCCTCCACCACTTCAGTGGGCAGAGAATTCCAGAGATTCACCACCATCTGAGAGAAGAAGTTCCTCCTCAACTCTGTCCTAAACTGACCCATAAGAACATAAGAAAAATCATGGACTCCTACAGTGCAGAAGGAGGCCGTTCGGCCCATCGAGTCAACACCGACCACAATGCCACCCAGGCACTATCCCCACAACCCAATGTATTTACCCTAGCTAGTCTCCCTGACACTGAGGGGCAATTTAGCATGGCCAATCCACCCAACTTAGTGTGTTCCATGTGCCGATCCAATAACCGCTTGAAAGTTCCTAAAGTGTCCAGCTCCACTATAAATTGGCAATTTAGCATGGCCAATCCACCCAACCAACTAAGGGGCAATTTAGCATGGCCAATCCACCCGAGGAAATAGTCCAAATTGGTATTTGTTCACATGTTGCATCACCCTACCCTTTATGACAGATTCTAGTAGTTTCCCACAACTGACAGGCTGCGCATCCTTTCTTTAATAATGTTACCTCAAGTCCTTTCTTTAGTAATGGAATGATGGCAACAATCACAATTTTTGAATCAAGAGAGTTTTGGAAGATTAGGCTAACATTTCTGTATTGACCATACTTGATTCTTTTTATACTTTATAGTGGAAACCATAACATTCTGGGGGCAGCACGGTGGCACAGTGATTAGCATTGCTGCCTAAATAGGTGCCAGGGGCCCAGGTTAGACTTCCGGCTTGGGTCACTGACTGTGCAGAGTTTGCACGTTGTCCCCCTGTCTGCGTGGGTTTCCTCCAGGTGCTCCGGCTTTCTCCCACAGTCTGAAAAATGTGCTGGTTAGGTGCATTGGCCATGGTAAGTTTTCCCTTAGTGTACCTGAACAGGCGCTGGAGTGTGGCGACTAGGGGATTTTCACAGTAACTTCATTGCAGTGTTAATATAAGCCTATTGGTGACTAATAAATAAACTTTAACTTTAACTATATTAATTTGCTTAATTTTCTCCATTGCCAATTAAAGAGAAATTCATATTGAGTCCAGTAATTTTCTCTCCTTAATTTATTTTTCGTTTCTCTTACAGCACGAGTCTTTTACCATCATCCTATATTGTGAAAACAGACAGTGAGAACTGGTTTGATAAATTTGCCATTAAGCTGTTGTTTATCACAATATCACCTGTGTGAGTGTGTCTTTACTGGTCAACATCTTCCAAGGTCACTCTCTTACTCTCAACATATTTATAAATAATTTTACTGTTGGCCATGATATTACTCGCAAGATTTTTCTTTGACATTTGCAGCTTTTCCTTTACTCCCCCAAGGGCAGCACGGTGGCACAGTGGTTAGCACTGCTGCCTCACAGCACCAGGGACCTGGGTTCGATTCCCAGCTTGGGTGACTGTCAATGTGGAGTCTACATGTTCTCCCTGCGTCTGTGTGGGTTTCCTCCGGGCGCTCCGGTTTCTCCCCACAGGCCAAGGACATGCTGGTTAGGTGGATCGAACATGCTAAATTCTCCCTCAGTGTACCGAACAGGTGCTGGAGTGTGGCGACTAGGGGATTTTCACGGTAACTTCATTGCAGTGTTAACGTGAGCCTGCTTGTGACTAATAAATAAACTTCAAACTTAATTTTTTTTCCATTTATTATTTCCCAAGCATCACCATTGCTCTTGGCACCTGCCTAAGCCATTTTCTTCAGCTTTATACTGCATCTTACCTCATAAGTTGAGTATGCTTCCTTGGCAGTACAAGTGGAAATTTTACTCTTGTGTGGAATGTATTGGTCTTGCATTGTACTAAATGCTCCCTTGCACAGCCTGCTGTTTCTTTGTAGCTTTATCTATCAACAGCTTAGCCAAGTGTAACACACTAAACTCACATTTCATTCCTTCAAAGTCTGCTATACTTAAGTTTAAAACCTTACGTTTGTGCAGGATCTAACTCCTCCTTAACTTTAATGTCAGACATTATCACGCTATGGTCACAAATCTCAAGTGACCATATCAATAACAACAGTTTGCATTTATCTAGCACCGCTAACTTGGTGAAATGTCCCAAGGTACTTCACAAGAGCACTATCAAACATAATTATACACTGACTTATATAATGAGGCATTCGGACCAGTGGCCAGAGAGTTGCTCAAAGATTAGTTATAAGGAGCATCAGGAAGGAGGAGAAAGAGATGGGCCTGAATTTTACGCACCCCTTGGGCGGGTTTGGATGGGGATAGTAGCATGAAACTGCATGGACAGGATTCCCTCCTGGGTTCCCCTTGCCCCGGCCAAGACACGATTTTACGATGCGGACGGCAGGGCCTTGGACAGGAAACCCATCTTTGCCCCCAGTAAGCCTCTTAAGTTTTTTTTAATTCATTCATGGGACATGGGCATCGCTGGCTGGCCAGCATTTATTGCCCATCTCTTGGAGAGTAGTTGAGAGTCAACCACATTGCTGTGGCTCTGGAGTCACATGGAGGTCAGACCAGGTAAGGACAGCAGATCTCCTTCCCTAACGGACATTAGTGAACCAGATGTGTTTTTCCAACAATCGACAATGGTTTTCATGGTCATCAGTAGATTCTTAATTCCAGATATTTTTTATTGAATTCAAATTCCACCACTTGCTGTGGTGGGATTCGAATCGGAGTCCCCAGAACATTAGCTGAGTTTCTGGATTAATAGCCTAATGATTATACCACTAGGCCATTACCTCCCCTTAATCACCTTAAGTGGTCTCTTAATGGCCTATTCCTGCCCAGCTTCAGTGGTCAGTCTGGTGGGTGCTGGGTATCTCCAGGTCTGCCCTCAATCTCAGGCAGGAAGGTCGGGGAGGGGGGTGGGGCAGCAGGATGCCTCCATCAAAAGCCCCCTTCTGACTGGGGGCACCTTCCCCTCACTTCTGGATCACCCCCCCCCACCCCACCTATCCCCCGATCTGGATGTCAGGATAATCCAGTAGCAAACAATAAAAATACTATCTTCACAAAGTGAATCAATGTAAAAGTTTAATAAAGAAACTTTGTTACATCAGCACTTGGGCCATCCCATGGGCCACAAAAGCTCCCCGCAATCCCCATCTGCTTCCTATTTATACCAGGTCAATTGGTCAGCTGATCACCTCAGCATTTTACCACTAGACGCATTGTAACACCAATTACCCACTTGCCCCCCCCATCCCCGCGATCACTCAGGTATCCCCTCCCTCCCTCCCCGAGACCCCTGCCACTTATCTCATGCCGCCTCCCTGCACTCTGTCCCAGGCATGGCACTGCAGTGCCGCTTCCAGCCACTGTGCCTGGGTGGGCTGGACAGCTGTTGGCCAATCTGATTGGCGGACCGCTCTCCAAGGTGAAGACTTCCTTCCAAGTGAGGACGGAAGTCCCGCCTGCTGCCAATCAACGACCATTGGAGGGTAAATTGATTGGAGGAACTGTCAGAGTGGATGGGGATGTGCCACCCCCGACCATCTGAAAAGTTCAGGCCATGGAGAGATTTAGGGAGGGAATTCCAGTGTTGACAGCCCAGGCAGACAAAGACACTGCCACCAACAGTGGACCGATTAAAATCCGATGTGCGCAAGAAGCTGAAATGGGAAGAGCTCGTGGACAGTTGTTGAGTTGGAGGAGCTTATTAAAAGGAAGAGATTTGAAAACATAGAATCATGAAATCCCTCCAGTGCAGAAGGAGGCCATTCAGCCCATTGAATCTGCACCGACTCGCTGACAGAACATCTTCCCAGGCACACCCCCCGTTCTATCCCCATAACCCTACGCAATTAACTCACTAATCCACTAATCTACACATCTTTGGACATTAAGGGACAATTTAGCATGGCCAATCCACTTAACCTGCACATCTTTGGACAAGTGGCAATTTTGCATGGCCAATCCACTTAACCTACGCATCTTGTACACTGAGGGGCAATTTAGCATGGCTAATCCACCCAGCCTGCACATCTTGGGACTGTGAGAGGAAACCGGAGCACGTGGAGGAGACCCACGCAGACACAGGGAGGATGTGCAAACTCCACACAGGCAGTCACCCGAGGCTGGAATTGAACCTGGGTCCTTGGCGCTGTGAGGCAGCAGTGCTAACCATTGTGTCACCGTGCCACCCCTAAAACAAGAATGAGAATTTTTAAAAAATCTCACAATATTGCTGACCAGGAGTCGATGTAGGTCAATGAGTACAGATGTGATGGGTGAACAAGGCCTTGGTGCAAGTTAGAATACAGGCAGTGGAATTTTGGATAAACTGAAATACATAGAGGATGCATTGTCATCGTGAGGGAAAACGCAGTAAGCACAAAGCAGTGTTTTCACTGTCACATCTGCCACTGATACATCAGACAGGTAACTGCAGGAATCCATCTCCAGCTGTGAGGAATGATGCCAAGATTATGGGGAGAAAGCAATGAAGGTGCATTTCAACCAAGGTGGCTAACCACAGCTGATTGCTCTCATGCAATTTGTGGGGCCTCCAGCTGTGGGCATGGCACTAACCAGTGGTCTGGCTGCAGGAAAGGCTACCCTTGATGCGGCTTCTCAATCCACTGAGAGTGAGCAGGTTCTGGCAGCCACTCTGTTGTCAGCACGACCCTAACTGTTTGCAGAGACATCTGGAGGGGAGGCCCAAACTGGTGGATTACAGGGCCCAAACATCCCTGGGGCAAGAAACTACAAAGGGTCATGAACGTAGCCCAGTCCATCACGCAAACCAGCCTCCGATCCATTGACTCCATCTACACTTCCCGCTGCCTTGGAAATGCAGCCAGCATAATCAAGGACCCCACGCACCCCAGACATACTCTCTTCCACCTTCTTCCATTGGGAAAAAGATACAAAAGTCTGAGAACACATACTGAATGACTCAAGAACAGCTTCTTTCCTGCTGCCATCAGACTTTTGAGCGAATCTACTGTTGTGGGAAAATTACCACTCAGAGTCAGACTTAAAGATTCAACATACGGTTTTATCGGACAAAGCTTTGGGAGAAGCGCTGGGCTCTCCGCAGTGCGCGCAGTCACCTTCTCAACTTTACAATGGCAGTTGAGCATCTTCATACTTTTCAAATAATAGACAAGTACGGACATTAGCCGTTAGCACATTGTTATACAAATAATAGATAAGGACGGACATCGGTAGTTAACACATTGTTATACATAGAGTAGATACATTTATGCATTTATGTCCTCCCATCAATGACTGATCTCGTTACCAAAACTCTTTGTTTTGGGTCCTGCTTTTATCTAAAGCTAAGGTGCCTCCA
Source organism: Mustelus asterias (assembly GCF_964213995.1). Lineage (NCBI taxonomy): Eukaryota > Metazoa > Chordata > Chondrichthyes > Carcharhiniformes > Triakidae > Mustelus > Mustelus asterias. The sequence goes on from NC_135826.1 coordinate 21,695,319, forward strand.
GGTCTGATCTGTTTCCTGCAGCAATTTAAACACTAACAGGTTTTAACTTGCTGTGCAATGTCTGTGCCCAAGTCAGCACGTCTTAATGTCTTTTCCCAGAGTCCATTTTGTGCCAGGTAACCATTTTGTGTCCTTTAATTTTGATTTTACTCCAACACTACGTTATATTAAGCTGATCTTTCTCTACACCCTAGCTATGACTGCAACATTATATTCTGCACCCTCTCCTTTCCTTCTCCCCTATGTACTCTATGAATGGTATGTTTTGTTGGTATATTGCGCGAGAAACAATAGTTTTCACTGTATACCAAGACATGTGATAATAAAACAAATCAAATCAAAATCGAATCTCACGACCAGAAATCTCTGCGTCCACGAGTGTAGAATTTCAACACAATGCGAGATTAGAAAATACATCTACCCACCTTGCTGAGTCATTAAGGAAATGTACAGAGGCTGGGAGCTGAGAAGATTACTTGCTGATAAGCCATTAATGAAACATTCTTTGTACTTGCTCATTCGGTGGTGTTTGGAAAGCAGAAGGCAAGTCGTGGTACTGGTAGACAAACCTCCAGATTAGCATGTGCACAGGAAGTGCACTGTTTGTATGGGTTCCACATGAATCTCATTCAATTGGACCATGAAAAGATTTGAAAACAATGATGAAATGTTACAAAAGGCAAAGGCATGGCTGGACTGGGAGAAGATGTAGGTTAGCACAGGAACAATGGCTGAACAGCACCTGGCCGGAGCTAGGAGATGGACAATGGAGTATTGGATGATCTCAAATTTAACGGATAGCAGAAGGGCGGTGGTGTAAGGAACCCTTACTGGAAGAACAAAGAACAGTACAGCACAGGAACAGGCCCTTTGGCCCTCCAAGCCTGCGCCAGTCACATTATCCTATCTAGACCAGCCGCCTGTATCTCTCTATTCCCCGTCTGTTCATATGTCTATCCAGATAAGTCTTAAATGTCGCTAACGTGTCTGCCTCACTTGGCAGTGCATTCCAGGTTCCCACCATTCTCTGTAAAAAAACTTCCCCCGCACATCTCCACTGAACCTTTCCCCCCTTACTTTGAACTTATGCCCCCTTGTAATCGTCATTCCTGCCCTGGGGAAAAAGCCTCCAACTGTTCACCTTATTTATACCCCTCATAATTTTATAAACTTCTTTCCGGTCTCCCCCTCTTTCCAAGGAGAATCCCAGTTTATTCAATCTCTCCTCATAGCTAATACCATCCATACCAGGCAACATCCTGGTAAACCTTTTCTGTACTCTCTCCAAAGCCTCCACATCCATACTGAATGACAATATTTTAGTCCATTGTTCAGATATACCATTGAGATCTGAATAAATCTCTTCATCTAGCATGGGCCTGCACACCAGACTTCCAGTATGTAGATTGCTACAAATCTTTGTCACGTTAACCTGTAAGGATTATGCACTAGGGCAGCGTCAGGGATTCCAAATGAGCTGTGCAAGTTGAGGAATGCAAGAGATATGCCAGCAAAAAAAAAATGTCTGAATCATTCTGAAATGTCCCGGGCGACATGGTGGCACAATGGTTAGCACTGCTACAGCGCTAGGGACTCAGTTTCAATTCCGGCCTTGGGTGACTGAATAGAGTTTGCACATTCTCCCTGTATCTGTGTAGGTTTCCTCCGGGTGCTCTGGTTTTCTCCCACAGTCCAAAGATGTGCAGGTTAGGTGGATTGACCATGCTAAGTTGCTTCTTAGTGTCCCACTGTGTCAGTTAGGTGGATTAGGCATGGTACAGAGGGCCTGCTCTTTTGGAGAGACGGTGCAGACTCGATGGGTCAAATGGCTTCCTTATGCACTGTAGGCAGGGGCGTAGCCAGGTTCTAAAGTTAGGGGGAGCGAGCACATAAAAAAGGCGCCACGGCCCACGACGCATACCAAATAATTTTAAATTCATTGCGATTGGTGACTGTGTTACAGCAGCACACGGCAATTGGCTGCAGCAGATGTCAATCACATTGTGGGTGGGTGTTGCGCTGAGCACATCGCTCTACGATTGGTCTGAATTGCCGCCGTCATTGTCATTGTTCTCGCTCATTTCAGACAGACGGAGCTTACAGATTGGATGAAGCAGCTGTCACTCAGTCAATGCAGAGCGGCAATTGGATAACAGATGTCTCAATTGCTGATTAGTTTAATGAACTGTCGGTCACAGGATGGCGGCTCTGATTGGACAATAGGCCGGTAAAGAGGGCGGGGATTCCCATGGGTCCATCAGACAACGGGCGGAGCAGCAGCAAATGTCCGGCCAGTGGCTTCGGTCCCCGCGTCCAGGTCCTGAGGCAGCGGCGGGGTTCCGGATGGGGGAAAGGTTTCGGCAGCGGGAATCCCGTCCCGCCCGGCTGTCAATCCGCAGCTCAGTGTTTCAAATGGCGGCTTCCTGTGTAAAAATGTCACTCCCAGCAGTGGCGGCGCTGCAAACGTTGAAAAGGCGCCACTTTTGAAGAATGTGCTCAGGGGGAGCGGTCACTCCCCCTGCTCCCCCTCTCGCTACGCCACTGACTGTAGGGATTCTATGGTTCAAACATGCAGCCAAACATCCTGTTTTATAATACGATAGATAAATAGTGTGGGCAGAGCATTTCCCAAATTTAGAAATGTCTTCAGCCTCATTTGAATATTTAAGGGGAGCCCAGGTGTAAAGGCAAATAGAAATGCCGTTACCTGTCAGTCCAAAGACTGGACAAAGAGCTTTAGAACAGCATTGTCCATGACTGGCATTTATTTGAACCCAAAATACCTGTCCACAAATCTCTGGAACAGGATAAATTGATGAATGCCTCAGGTTTGTCTGCGTTGTGTAAACCGAATTAAATTTGGTCAATGAATATTTTTTAAACATGTATTTTTTTTTTAAGTTGTGTTCTGAAGAAGGTACATTCACATCTTTTGAAGATATTCCACAAATAGATATACAGTCACATGTTTTGTGAAATGTCAGTTAGTCTTCAAGATTAAATGGGAGGAAAACTTATGGCAATTTATTTTAACACAGTACATTTATAAGACATGGAATCGCCAAATAGTGGTAGAAACACATCACCAATACGTCTACTTTCTCAGTGGCTAAGGAAATTCGGCTATGTCCACTCCAACTCTCACCAATTTTTACAGATGCAGCATAGAAAGCATCCTTTCCGGATGTGTCATAGCTTGGTATGGCTCCTGCTCTGACCAAGACCGCAAGCAACTACAAAGGGTCGTGAGCGTAGCCCAGTCCATCACGCAAATCAGCCTCCCATCCATTGACTCTGTCTACACTCCCCGCTGCCTCAGAAAAGCAGCCAGCATAATCAAGGACCTCACACACCCCAGCCATACTCTCTTCCACTTTCCCTTTGGGGAAAAAGGTACAAAGGTCTGAGATCACGTAACCAACTGACTCAAGAACAGTTTCTTCCTTGCTGCCATCAGACTTTTGAATGGATCTACCTTATGTTAAGCTGATCTTTCTCTACACCCTAGCTATGACTGTAACATTACATTATCTACCCTGTCCTTTCCTTCTCCCCTATGTACTCTATGAACGGTATGTTTTGACTGTGTAGCATGAAAGTATCCCAATACGTGTGACAATAATAAATCAAATCAAAAAACAGAATTCATATTAACTTCTCAAGCAGTTAAATATTTGCAAAAGAAGGAGGCTGTGTGAATTGGGACTGGGCATATTTCTGGAGAGTGCAACACAGGCACAGAGGGCTGAATGACCTCCTTTTGTGCTGTAAAAATCTGTTTCCATAACCAGACAAGAAGGTTCATCTTGGGTTTTGTTCTTGTTAGAATAACATCTAAATGACTGTGTGCCAAGCTTGACCTGATTCTGTAGCCTCATGTGATAATTGCTCTGGCTAACTTTCTAGCCAAGGCCATGAGGTAAACATCAGAAGCAGAAATCCTGACTGACATTTTACTTCCTTCATCCTTCATCCTGTGAAGGCGTACCGATCATAGTGAGCTCCTACTGCTTCGGTCAGGTTCATCTGGCTCATCAGAGACCCAGTGATTCAAGTGCGGGAAGGATGAGAATACTGAGGCAGCTCCACATGCCGCAGGGGAAGACGCCACAGATGGATCTGATGAGGCGCCCGGGCAGACTTGATAAATATTCAGGGAGGCAGGGGCATCAGGGAGGCGTTGATTCAAAGCTCCTCCAACTCGGGTGCTAAGGTCTGCCTTCCATCTCTGTGCAAGGGCACTGCCACCTTCACACCCATTTCTGACAATGCAATGCCACAGCTCCCAGGTTACCTCACAACCTCTGTAGTAAAGTTTGCTGCCCCCGCCGTCTATCATTCGGCACTGAGGAAGCCTGCACCCTATGGAAAACATGAAGGACACTGAAGTAATTGAAACAAAATCTTGATTTATATTTTGTACCAGAGATACAAGGAAGGAACAAAACATAAAACGGCTGTCACAGTTACTCAAAAACAACACATCACACTGATGAATGTCAGTGACACTGAAAATCCCATCTTGTGCTCATGATACCTCAGAGTGGGGCGGTACAGTGGTGCCGTCTTGGGTTAGTTCCATTAAAGAACCTCCTTCTGAACCGTTCGACATTGGGTGGGGACTTTATTGCCAACGAGTCTGCCCCCACAGACTTTCCATCCCCAGAGTCACTTCAGGATAAGTTACTCAGCAGAGCTTGACGCGCTGACAGAACTTGGCTGTTCCTGTACCGGGGAAATTCTGCCCATTTCAAAATATTATTCATGCCGTCTTCATGAAAAATCAATTTATTTTTATGAGTCAGTGCACAAAGCAAAGTCAAAGGATCTTTGAAGATTTTTCATCTGTTAAACGTGCCCTTGTGGGAGGAAGGGGCCGGGTGATGGAGGGGTTGGGGGGTGCGGGAGGGGATCACATAGTGCAGCACTGCTCCTAGCTGGCACATTCTCCTGCGGCACAGAATTCCCCCCACGTTGAGGACCCTATTGTTTAGTTAAGAATGAATTGTACCATAAAAGGAAATTAAAACATCTGGGGATTCTCAACTTATTAATACTTGGTTTGCCAGTAAAACTGACGGGAATGGCACAGCAAGGATTAGCCTGAACTTTCGTAAGGAAACAGATGAATCATCACCATTCAGCTGACTGGGAAGTATTTTCCAAAGCAGACTGGCCGCTTTTCCTCAAACCCTTTCACATTCCATAGAATAGAATCCTTACAGTGCAGAAGAGGCCATTCGGCCCATCAAGTCTGCACTGACTCACTGACAGAGTAATTGACCCAGATCTCCTCCCCTGTCCTATCCCCATAGCCCAACAAATAGCTAATCCATCTAACCTACACATCTTGGGACACTAAGGGGCAATTTAGCACGACCAATAGCATGGCCTAACCGTTCCATCCCTGTAATCTCTCCAAAAGTGTGATGGAAATGGCGGCAGGGCAGGAGAGAGGATGAGAAACTTCAACCACTGTATCAACCTCCAGGGCACTGGAACCTGTGCAGAGAGATTTGCATTTATATAGTGCCTGTCACATTCTCGGATGTCCCAAAGCACTTTGCAGCCATTGAAGCACTTTTTATCCAAGCACAGTTCCTTTGTGCAGGCAAAGCTCCCACACCCAGCAACGCGCTAATCGCTGGATCGCCTGTTTTGTATTCGTTCAAGAGATGTGGGTATCGTTGGGTGGGCCAGCATTTAATGCCCATCTCTGAGGGCATTTAAGAGTAAATCACATTGCTGTGGCTCTGGAGTCACATGTAGACCTAACCAGGTAAGGACGGCAGATTTCCTTCCTTAAAGAACATTAGTGAAGCAGATGACTCTTTACGACAATCGACAATGGTTTCATGGTCATCACAAGACTTTTGATTCCAGATTTTTGTTGAATGCAAATTTCACCATCTGCCGTGATGGGATTTGAACCTGGGTTCCCAGAGCATTACCCTGGGTCTCTGGATTGCTAGTCCAGCGACAATAACACTATGCCACCACCTGCCTGAAACACCTGTTTGTGAGATGTTGCCTGGGGGATACACATTCATACACCTTCAACATGTCATTGATGAAGATGAACATCTCGCCAAGGCCATCCCCACACCCCTACTTCTTGCCTTCAAACAACTGCACAACCTCAAACAGACCATTGTCCGCAGCAAACTACCCAGCCTTCAGGAGAACAGTGACCACGACACCACACAACCCTGCCACAGCAACCTCTGCAAGACATGCCGGATCATCGACACAGATGCCATCATCTCACATGAGAACACCATCCACCAGGTACACGGTACATACACTTGCAACTCGGCCAACGTTGTCTACCTGATACGCTGCAGGAAAGGATGTCCCGAGGCATGGTACATTGGGGAAACTATGCAGACGTTGCGACAACGGATGAATGAACACCGCTCGACAATCACCAGGCAAGACTGTTCTCTTCCTGTTGGGGAGCACTTTAGCGGTCACGGGCATTCGGCCTCTGATATTCGGGTCAGCGTTCTCCAAAGCGGCCTTCACAACACACGACAGCGTAGAGTCGCTGAGCGGAAACTGATAGCCAAGTTCCGCACACATGAGGACGGCCTAAACCGGGATATTGGATTCATGTCACACTATTTGTAACCCCCACAGTTGCCTGGACCTGCAGAGTTTCACTGGCTGTCTTGACTGGAGACAATACACATCTTTTTAGGCTGTCTTGATGCTCTCTCAGCTCACGTTGTTTTGTTTCTTAAAGATTTGATTAGTTGTAAGTATTCACATTCCAACCATTATTCATGTAAATTAAGTCTGTGTCTTTATATGCCCTGTTTGTGAACAGAATTCCCACTCACCTGAAGAAGGGGCTTGGAGCTCCGAAAGCTTGTGTGGCTTTTGCTACCAAATAAACCTGTTGGACTTTAACCTGGTGTTGTTAAACTTCTTACTGTGTTTACCCCAGTCCAACGCCGGCATCTCCACATCATGGATACACATTGGCCAGAGCAGCACTCCTCATTGAAATAATGCCAAGGAATCTTTTACATTTTTTGTTAGTGTTCTTTCATGGAACGTGAGCATCGTTGGCAAGGTCAGCATTTGTTACCCATCCCCAATTGCCTTGCTTTTCATCTGCCTGAGAGGATAGACAGGGATTCGGTTTAACCTCTGATGCACATCAATTTGGACACGAGGCTCGAAGCTTCAGTAAAAGAAGGCTTTTATTAACTAACAATGAAGCTATCAGAACTTTAACACACTATCCCAGACTGAAGGGGTCCCGTCAGAGCAGGGACTCTTATACCTCTCCCAGGAGGCGGAGCCCGACTGGGATGTGCCACAACAGTAACAAACACAGGTGTAACAACCCCACCCTAACCCAACAGCAACATTAGTACAATCCCACAGTAACCTATATACATCCCTGTAGTACTGGCCAGCCCTGGCTCAGTACTATCCAGTGGGAACCAACGATGGTTCACCACAACCTCACATCAAAAAGACAGCGCTTCCAACAGTGCAGCCCCACCCTAAGTAGTGCACTGAAATGTCAGCCTCGATTTTGCACCTTACTGAATAGGAAACTGTAACCCAGCAACAGGATATCAAACACTATTCCTTTTGTTTGATATCCTGAGGGCTGCACTATTATATTACTACTATATGGGCGGTACAGTGGCACAGTGGTTAGCTAGGGACTTGGGCTTGATTCCAGCCTTGGCTCACTGTCTGTGAAGTGCTTGCACGCTCTCCCAGTGTCTGCGTGGGTTTCCTCCGGGTGCTCCAATTTCCTCCCACAATCCAAAGATGTGCAGATTAGATGGATTGGCCATGAAAAATTGCCTCTTAATTTGTCTGTGTGTGATTATGAGTGTGGCTATGTTTGATGTGGAGTACTGCCTTTTAAGCTATAAAATGTAAAGGTAAAGTCGCCATAGTCCCAGATACCCATAGGCTGCTCTCCCCCCCACTCAAAAAGGAGAGGTGACTGGTGGTGATTTAACCTGAGGATTACCGCACCTCAGGCAAGGGACAAGGTGTAGTCGGCAGGGCCTTCATGAATAATCTCAGCTGGTACGGAATTGAACCTAAGCTATAAGCTCCTGGCGACAGATTGGCGACCTGTTCCAGGAATAATTAGCTGCAGTAGCAGACTACACTCTGACCTATGCACTATCAGGTGTGGAAAGATTAGGAGAGGGATTGACACTATGATTATTACTGTTGGCACTCAGTAAAGGCTATGCAAAGTGGAGAAGATAATGCCTCAGTGATTTCCTGGAAGTAAGATAAAGCAGTCACCATACTGGAAGATGACTCCCATTTTCAAAGAAATGTGCAATCATTTTAAACCATTCTCATGCCTATAACATGCTCTTGCATTGACCCAGTTGGCAGCAAGTCATTTGAATCATACAGGCAAACAGTAAGAACACTGCTTGAGCGAGGGATGGAGGATAGGATTGATAGGATTCACTCACCACCAAGTGTCTCCCTGCTGGAATTGCATGTGTGTTAACATCAAGATGAGGCCTGCGGTACCCCAATAGCCTGCCTTCACTGTGGCACCAAACATGGTGGGAGAGTAGGAAGATGGTGGCATAGTGGTAATGTCACAGGACTGGTAATTCTGATGCTCTGGGGACATGGGTTCAAATCCCATCATAGCAGCTGGTGGAATTGAAATTGAATGAATAAACCTGGGATATAAGGTTTGGAATGCTGATCGTCACAACTATCATCAATTATTATTTAAAAAATGGCTTTAGGGAAAGAAATCTGCTATCCTTACCTAGGCCTGACTACAGGTGACTCCAGACCCACAGCAATGTGGTTGACTCTGAACTGCTCTCAGTTCACGGTCAGTCAGGAATGGTTAACAAATGCTGTTCTTGCCAGTGATGCCCACGGAAAAAAGTAGAGAATAAAAACGGAAATTTGGGTGAGATAACAAAGCAACAACTTCAGAGGGGAGATTTAACAGAGGCATCCAGTCAGAGGTATTTATTTAAAAATAAGGGATCTCCCAATTAAGATAGAAATAAGAAGAATTCTCCTCTCTGGGGGCCATGAACCTTTGGAATTTTTTTCTCCAAAGAGTGATGGAGACAGGGTCAGTAAATACTTTTAAGGCAGAGTTGGATAGATTCTTAACTAACAAGGGAATCAAAGGTTTTCAGGATTAGGCAGAGTGTGGAGTTGGCTACAATCAGATCAGCCTTGATCTTCTTGAATGGTGGAGAAGGCTCGAAGGGCCGAATGGCCTACTCCAGATCTCTGGTTTGTATGTTTGTGTGTAAAGCTCAAAGTGATGAGGGGCTCTGGATAAAGTAAATAGGGAAGAGTTGCTCCCTCCCATTGGTGGAAGGGTTGGGAACGGAAGCCACAGACTTAAAGCACTTGACAAAAGAAAAAGTGGTGACATGAGGAAAAGCAGTTTCACGCAGTGGGTGCTTCAGAATGTGCTGCCTGAAAGTGCGGTGGAGGCCTGCTCTAATCAGTCAGTCAGAAGGAAATTTGGTTGTTACCTGAAAAGGAAGAAGGCGCAGGGTTAATGGGAGAAGGCAGGGGAATGGTAGTAGGTAAGTTGTTCATTTGGAGAACTAGGACAGACATAATGGGCTGAATGGCCTCCTTGTGTTTTAAAATTCTGTGATTCTGTGACAGGGAGGGGGAGGGATGAGAAGCGACAAACAATAGATGAAGAAAAGTGAAAAGACAGAAGCATTATTTGACTCATAGTTTAATACAAGAATGGCTTTAAATCAATAACAATGTTCAATAATATTTAGCATCAAGCTGGTGAACATTTATACCTGCTTTACCAGCACATTTATGAACACTAGAACATACACCAATGATTAACTTGAACCCTGAACAAAAATGATACCCACAACATTGAAGTTTTCCATTGTCACCATCAACTCCCTCAAAACTTGTACCTTCAATCTGTCATCCAGAACAAAGCAGTCCAATTGGCACCACATCTACAAACATCCACTCCCTCCACCACCGACGCTCAGTAGCAGCAGTGTGTACTATCTACAAGATGCACTGCAGCAATTCACCAAAGATCCTTAGGCAGAACCTTCCAAACACATGACCACTTCCATCTAGAAGGACAAGGACAACAGGTACATGGGAACACCACCACCTGCAAGCTCCCCTCCAAGCCACTCATCATCCTGACTTGGAAATATATTGCCGTTCCTTCGCAGTCACTGGGTCAAAACCCTGGAATTCCCTCCCTAACAGCATTGTGGGTCAACCCACAGCACATGGACTGCAGCGATTCAAAAGGCAGCTCACCACCACCTTCTCAAGGGCAGCTAGGGATGGGCAATAAATGCTGGCCAGCCAGCGACGCCCATGTCCCTCGAATGAATTTTTTAAAATCTCCAATTATTCTTCTACTGTCAACCCTCCTTTCCTTCTCTAAAAGGTGCTTAAAACATATCACCATCCAGCTCCTCGCCCATCTCTCGAACCCTTTCAGATCATTTTCTGCCAGCCCTCCGCACTGATACTTGGGTCAAAAATAAACTGAAGGGATTCAAACAGAAAGAGGTGGGCACGGAGCTGGGTGACACCAACATGTTCGAGGATCTTGGAGAGGAAAGGTGAGGTTGTTGTAATGTTCGAACTACGTTAGGATCTGTGGGTTTTAACAAAAGGAAAGGAATGTGGTTTGCACACGTAGATTCAAGCTAACAACAGATTTATTCTAGGAGGTCCTGCCTTACGGAATACAAAACTAAAAGTAAAACAGCAGCCTCTGCAGCACCCTAATGACATCACCAGTGAAACATGTGATCAGCTCTTAAAGCAACCATGCAACCATTTAAATATACAACAATTGGATATAGAATGCCAGTTGGAAGGGGCACAGAGTTTGAAGATGGGCTTTGAGGGGATTAAATGAAACCAATGTGGAAAACTTCAGAAATATGCATGTTCGTCTTGTTCAGAGGTTAAATTGTGCATTATCCCAGTTTCAGAATATGATTGGAGTCACCGGCAACACCCTTTGTAACTGTGATAGTACTACACTTTTGTCCCCTTTGAATCCTTCACAGTCTTCAGCACAGTAAAATTCCCCATATATTCCTCTCTGAGGATGACTCCTTTTTGAGATTGCAATTGTTGTGAAGCAGTCCATGCCCATGTGCAGCAAGACCTTGAGAACAGGTTTGGGTGCAGCAAGACCTGGCTTGGGTGGATAAGTGGCAAGTAACATTTGCAACTGCCCAAGTACCAGGCAATGACCATCTCCAATAAGAGAGTTTGACCATCTCCTCATGGCATTACCATCACTGAGTCCCCCCACTATTCTGGGGATTACCATTGACCAGAAATGGAACTGGACTAACCATAGAAGTACTGTAGCTACAAGAGCACGTCAGACGCTGGGAACTCTATGGCGAGTAACTCACCTTCTGACTCCCAAAAACCTGTCCACCATCTACAAGGCACAAGTCTGGAATGTAATGGAATACTCACCATTTGCCTGGATGAGTGCAGCTCCAACAACACTCAAGTAACTTGACAAAGTAGGCCCGCTTGATTGGCACTCCATCCACCACTTTAAACATTCATTCTCTCCATTACAACACAGACACACAATGGCAGCAGTGTGTGCCACCTACAAGATCTACTGCAGCAACTCACCAAGGCTCCTTTGACAGCACCTTCCAAACCTGTGACCGCTACCACCTAGAAGGACAAGGACAGCGGATGGATGGGAATCCATCATTGCATCTTCCCTCCAAGCCAGGCACCATTTTGACTTGGGACAACAATGCCATTCCTTCACTGTCACTAGGTCAAATTCCAGGAACTCCCACCTAACAGCACTGTGGGTGTACCTACACCACGGACTGCAGCTGTTCGATAATCACTTTCTCAAGAACAGTTGGGTATGGATAAGAAATGTTGGCCTTGCCATTGACTCCCACACTCATGCAAGAATAACTAAAAAGAATGGGGAGGATTTTCCTGTCCTGCCCACCATGGGAATTGTAGCGGGCATGGGGGGTGTGGGGGGGCGGGGGGGGGGGGGGGGGGGGGGGAGTTTCCAGTTTTGTGGCAAGCGTGATCGGAAAATCTCACCCAATAAGGTAAATTTCCTTTTCTTGGTATGGTATTTTTCAGAATTGTTATTGGTATAGTGGACATTATTGACTGCCACTAGAAGTCTCACAACACCAGGCTAAAGTCCAACGGGTTTATTTGAAATCGCAAGCTTTTGGAGCGTTGCTCCTTCACCAGATCAGTGTCCACTCACCTGATGAAGGAGCAGCGCTCCGAAAGCTTGTGATTCCAAATAAACCTGTTGGACTTTAACCTGGTGTTGTGAGACTTCTTACTGTGCCCACTCCAGTCCAATGCCGGCATCTCCTCATCACTAAACAACTAGGCACATTAGGCACGTTGAAAATGCAGTTTGGATCTTAGGTGGGAGAGCTAAGGTCGAAAAGGCCAGAGCTTTGATGGGCCATGTGGGTTTCTATTCCATTTGTCCCATGTCTCTTCATGGTCAATTTTTATTCCTTTTAATTTCAACAAGGTACTTCTTCATTCATCCCCAGCATTCCTCCTCATTTTTTCAGACTTATTAGCAAACTGCACAGAAAGCATTGGTCTTTCACCCGGGTTTCCCAAATGTAAAGACAAATCATGTTATTCGCCTTCTTAATTTTCTCGAATGACCTCTGCGTTCTTCACTTCATTTTGTCCACGACCACATTTGACATTTCTCCAAACCTTCTCCATCATCACCCGGCATTTTAAATACTCCCTGGAATTATTCCAAACCACAAATCGTGGGACACAAGCTGGAGAGGATACTTTAGCAATGAGTAATAATGTTATTCTGTAATTATTCCCCAACTTCGGGGAAGTCATGAATCAGTCTCTTTGTCCCAAATCTTAAAATTATTATTGGAACTCATGATGAACTTTCAATCACTCTGTCAAACTCATGTGCCTTTAAGAAATAATTAACAGTTTTCTTTTTTTGCATTTAAACTTGTTAAATGAATAATTTAAAAAATGAAAAGGGGCACTAACTTAATTTGTGCTCACTTCATACAATAGATGTCCAAATCTATGTTCGCAATCGCAAATATTAATTGTCAAGGCGAGCAGAAAATGTAAGATATTCAGGCAATTTAAGGACAACTCTCGGACATTCCTTTCTTGAACTTTAATTTAAGTAGCACCTTTAACATGGCAAAACATCCCGAGGAGGCCATTGGGCCCATCAAGTCTGAACCTACTCTCTGACAGAGTATCCTATCCAGGCTCACCTGCTGTGCTACCTCCATAACCCCACACATTTACTACGGCTAATCTCCCTAACCTACTCGTCTTGGGTCACTAAGGGGCAATTTAGCATGGCCAATGCACCTAACCTGCACATCTTTGGACTGTGGGAGGAAATCGGAGCACCCGGAGGAAACCCACGCAGAGACTAGAAGAACATGAAAACTCCACACAGACAGTGTAGCCGGAATTAAAACCGGGTCCCTGGGTCTATGAGGCAGCGGTGCGAACCAGTATGCCGCAATTGGCTGAAAACTATTACATCCATTAAACCAAGTCAAAGGTCACAGGCTCTTGACCTCAGATGCTCTTCAACAACTCCAATTGCCAAGTATTTGCATATCGCGTCAGTCCTGGCTCTAAGATCGCACACTGGCCTGAGCCAGGAGGGTCAGGGTTCACGTCCCACTGCTGATTCTTGACGACGTGATCAAAGGCTGGGAGGCCAAGTGTATTCTGAGGAATGCTGCACTGATGGAAGTGCTGCCTTTTGGCTGAGTCTTTAAACAGAAGTTCCATCAACATTTTCAGGTGGGTGTAAAACGTTACGTGGCACTATTTCAAAGTGGAGCAGAGGAACTCTCCCTGGTATATATCCCTCGAACGCCATCTGATTTTAACACTGTTTAAATGAGCTGGTTTTGCGTAAGTTAAAAACAGACCCTTTTGGGGTTGCGAAAGGGACATTAAAAAATTGCACCTTCTTCCTTTTTCCAATTTCCTTGTATTCACAAAAATAATGTCTTAGACTTTCCTGTACTTCATTCTGAAGCAGAGATGGGTAGTTTTACCTTCTTATTTAATATATTTTATCCAATATGTTTTCAATTCTTGTGAATTGAGAACGTACGTGAATCTTCCTAAAGGTTCCAGACCTGTGTTAAGGAAGTGCCTGGGGAGAAGTGCTTTGGGGGTGGACTAGAGGTGGGGCAAAAGTTCATCCACTGAGATCACCTGACAACATAAAATGGACTGAATAAACTCCTGGAATTTTTTTTTGCCAAAAATATATTTTATTTATACAAAATTCAAAGACACATTACAAAACATTTCAAATTGTTATAACAGTGAAGATATTCACATTTTCTCCAGGGATCAAGATGCACTCTTGAGGTGCTTCTGTTCAGTAATGGGAACATTACATACATTTCAATATTTTCATTACAGGGAAAACAATTCTTATCGAGTGATATATACCGGTCAAGTTGCACTCTGCAGCATTTCAATACAGTTACATACAGTTAGAAATAAAGCACACAGTCTGAGGGTTTTTCATAGAATCCCGACAGTACAGAAGGAAGCCATTCGGCCCATTGAGTCTGTACCGACCACATCCCACCCAGGCCCTATTCCCGTAACCCCACCTATTTGATCTCGCAAGTCCCCCTGACACTAGGGTCTATTTAGCATGGCCAATCAACCTAATCTGCACATCTTTGGAGTGTGGGAGGAAACCGGAGCACTCGGAGGAAACCCATGCAGACACGGGGAGAACGTGCAGACTCCACACAGACAGTGACCCAAGGCCAGAATTGAATGTGGGTCCCTGGCGCTGTGAGGCAGCAGTGCTAACCACTGTGCCATCATGCCACCCCTGGTTACGAGCCATAAACTCCTTGAATTTTTTTTCCCAAAAACATGCTTTATCTATTAGAAATCTGCAAGAAGTTTACAAAAAATTCCAAAATGGCCATTGCACAAAAGCAATAATATTCAGGTTCTTTACACACATCAAGTAACACTCTGAGATGCTTCAATACAGTCAAGGAAATGATACAGATGTTTTACAACAGTCCTTAGAATTGGTGCATAGGTATTTAAAGATTGTCTACATAGAACAAGTTGTACTCCAAGGTGCTTCAGTGCAACTGAAATACATGCAATATTCACTATATCCATTCAGCGAGTCACTCGACCCAAGGGGGTTCTGTTCCCTGCGCAAATGTTAATTGCCAGGGCAAGCAGAAAATATAAAATATTCAGGCAATTTCAGGACAACTCTGGGACATTCCTTTCTAGAACTTTAATTTATGTAGCACCTTTAACATGGTAAAACATCCTGAGGAGGCCATTGGGCCCATCAAGTCTGCACCTACTCTCTGACAGACAGAGTATCTCGGCCCGAGGGGGTTCTGCTCTGCTTCCCTGTGGTTGAAAGATCTTCTACAGCATCTTTCCCCATTGTTCCTCTGCAGTAGCTGCCCCAAGCTTTAGTGTGCCCCTCAGCACGTAGTCCTGGGCTTTGGAATGTGCCAGTCTGAAACACTCGATTGGGAACAATTCTTTGCACTGAAAGACCAGCAAGTTTCGGGCAAACCAAAAAGCATTTTTCACCGAGTTGATGATCCTCCAACAACAGCTGATGTTGATCTCGGAGTGCATCCCTGGGAACTGCACAAATTCCTGCGTCACAGAGCTGGTCGGGATGAACCTCAACAAAAAAACCACATCATCTCCCTCCAGATCTTCTTTGCAAGGGCAAATTCCACAAGGAGGTAGATACATGTTTAAATTCAAAAATATACTTTATTCATAAATAATCTGAAAAAAATTACAGAACAGACATTTCCAATCAATACGAACAGTGAAAAACGCTCATATTTACAATTTCCTTAACTTCAAATTTTACACTGTTCAGTTCCAAGACATTTCATACATTACAGTACAGTTCAGAGTTCTTCATCAAACTATATGCATTCACCACATTGCACTGTGCGCTGCTTTTACAGCGTTACGCACAGTTACACAGTCCGAGGATTTTCTACAGTTACTGGGCCCTCGGTCTGCCTCGGTTGAAAGGCTTTAAATGGTGGCCTTTCCCCATTGTGCCTTTGCGGTGGCTGCCTCAAGCTTGAGAGCGTCCCTCAGCACGTAGTCCTGGACCTTGGAATGTGGCAGTCTGCAACACTCGGTCGAGGACAAATCTTTGTTCTGAAAGATCAGCAAGTTTCGGGCAGGCCAAAGAGCGTCCTTCACCGAGTTGATGACCCACCAGCAGCAGTTGACATTTGTCTCGGTGTGCATGCCTGGATACTGAGTTTACAACTTCTATTGTTAAATCAGAAATAACACTGAGCAAACAACACTAATGAGCCACACCAGCCTGTTTGACACACCTTTCAGTATAGCTGGCTCAGGAAAAACAATTGACTAAGACCCAACAGCAAAAAAACACCTGTAACAAAATCCAAATAGACGCAAAACTGTTGTTAATACTTTTACAGGGGCAGAATGATCATCTAACTCATGCAGATCTGTAGATCGCAGTTTCAACTCCTGAACAGTCAGTAAAAGGTGATTCAAGTCAACTCAGCAAACGCAGGGCTAAAATTGACTTAAATCAAAATAAGTCGGAGGAGGAATATAATTGGGCCCCTTAAGTTTGTTATCATTCGGAAAGGTCATGGCTAATCTGATTGCCATCCCAACCCCATTCCTCCCTATCCCCCCTAACTTTTGACTCCCTTGTCGATCAGGAATGTGTTTAACTCAGTGTTGAGTAATAACCCCAGCTTCACTGCTGTAGAGAATTCCAAAGATTGATGACGCTCTGAGGGAAGAAATTCCTCCCCATCCCTGTTCAAAATGGGAAACCCTTCATTTTGAAATTGCGCCCCCTCGTTTTGGTTCCCCCTCCCCTGAGTGGAAACATCCTCTCAGCATCCACCCTATCAGGTCCCTCAGAACTATTTTTCAATTAAAATCACCTCTCATTCTTCTGAAAAACCAATGAATATATAGTCCCAACCTGCTCAACCTTTCTTCATAACACAACCCCTTTACCCAGGTATCAACCAAGAGAATCTTCTCTGAACTTTAAAATAATTATTTCATGGGATGTTGCCCATCCCTAATTGCCCTTGAATTGATTAGCTTACTAGGCCACTTCAGAGTGTTGCGGTCAACCCCATTGCTGTGGGTCTGGAATCACATGTAGGCCACGCCAAGTAAGGTTTCCTCCGGGTGCTCCGGTTTCCTCCCACAGTCCAAAGATGTGAGGGTTAGATTGATTGGCCATGCTAAATTGCCCCTTAGTGTCAGGGGGACTAGCAGGGTAAATATATTGGGCTACAGGGATAGGAGCTGGGTGGGATTGTTGTCGGTGCAGGCTCGATTGGGCCAAATGGCCTCCTCTTGCAGGGTTTCTATGATTCTATTAGCTACTAAAACAATTTCCTTGGCAGTGAATCAGTGGCTGAGAACAAATCAGAGGTTAAAAACCATTCTGAATAGTGGAACCTTTAATAGCTTTCCTCCGGTTTCTCCAGTTTCCTCCCACAGTCCGAAAGGCATGCTGGTTAGGCGCATTGGCCATGCTAAATTCTCCCTCTGTGTACCCAAACAGATGCTGGAGTGTGGCGACTAGGGGATTTTCACAGTAACTTCATTGCCGTGTTAATGTAAGCCTACTTGTGACTAACAAGTAAACATTACGTTAGTTGTTGCTGGTGTCTGTTCCGCCTCGGGGGGCAGGCTACCTCGCCAGCCTCAGGGGCCTGTCTTCTGGAATGCCGCAGACATTTGAAAAGGGCTTGGATCCACATTTTACCCTTATCCACGGAGGGCAGGTGAATGGTTACAATCGCAAAAATCGACCCTTTCGCGCTCAGTCCTCGGCAGCTGCCATTTTGACTTCAGCGCTGGAACATGTCAGAGAGCCACCAGTCAGATGCCAAGGTAAACACTTGCAAACCATGGCCCCATCGGAGACCCAGCACTATCGTCACTGGCCAAGGTGGAAGTCTTGGACCCTGACCAACCTGCTGAATAAAAACTCACGCTCAGAAACTGACAATCAGAGCTGCTGCAGCAATTAAAAGGGAACTTAGCTGGAGCGAAATATTGAAGAGCTGCTGTGTTGCATGAGGTGCAGGCCAGCTACTTATTATTAATTGTTTTCTCACTGTTTGGCATCACTCACTCTGATTAAAAATTCATTGCTTATCATAGCTGCTGGTTTTGCTTATGTACTCTGGTCGGAGGGTCAGTTGGAGGAAGAGCTTTAGAAACCCATGAATGGCAGGACGCTGGGGAGCACTGAGGATCAGAGGGACCTTAGTGCGCATATACGCTGGTCCCCTAAGGTAGCAGAACAGGTGGACACAGTGGTTAAGAAGGCACAAGGTATACTTGCCTTTATTAGCCGAGGCATAGAATTTAAGAGCAGGGAGGTTATGCTGGAACTATATAAAGTGTCGGTTAGGCCACAGCTAGAGTATTGTGTGCAGTTCTAGAATCCACATTATAGGAGGGATGTGATAGCGCTGGAAAGGGTGCAGAGGAGATTTACCAGCATGTTACCTGGGCTGGAGAGTTGTAGTTATGAAGAGAGATTGGATAGACAGTGGTTGTGTTCCTTGGAGCAGAGGAGATTGAGACATGATTGAGATGCATGAAATTATGAGGAGCTTAGATAGAGTAGACAGGAAGAAGCTTTTCCCTTTGGTGGAGCGATCAATGACCAGGGGGCGTAGATTTAAGGTAAGGGGCAGGAGGTTTAGAAGGGATGTGAAGAAAAGCTTTTTCACCCAGAGGGTGGTGGAAATCTTGAACTCACTGCCTGAAAGGGTGCTGGAGGCAGAGACTCTCATAATATTTAAGAAGTATTTAGATGTTCACTTGCATTGCCAAGGCATACAAGGCTATGGGCCAAGCACTGGAAAATGGGATTAGAATAGTTAGGTGGTTTGTTTTTTACCAGTGCAGATGTGATGGGCTGAAGGGCCTTTTTCTGTGCTCTATGACTCTCTGAGAAACCTGGATGAGCAGAAGCTGGTGAGACAGGCAGCCAAGGAGGTCAGGAATCAATCGTTACTCCCGGACCTCACGTTAGTCTTCTTGAGACACTCATCTGAAAATAGAAGGAAAGGTTTTCTGTTTTCTTTTCCACTATACAGGAGAGTGGCTACAGCTACTGCTTTGTAGACCATGAGATTACTGCCAGGGCTGAGCTCCTTGTCTTCAAGCACTCTCTTCCTCAGGTGACTGAAGACTGGCACACTGATAGCAGTGTAGAACCTCATCATCGCTATTTGCCCTTATTGATAGTAGACTCTCAAGGTAAGGAAAGTGGTCCACATTGCCCAAGTCATTGTTGTGGATTTTGATGGGGGTGCTGGGGGTGGGGTGGGGGGAATGACAGTGCTCTGTGGCGAGGGCAGGTTGGTAGAGAACCTCTCTCTTACTTTATTGTAAGTCCCTTGCTCTTGTACTCGCCAGTGAAGGTGTTGATGATGAGTTGGAGCTCTGTCTCCGAGTGTACGCCGACACAAGCATCGTCTTGTGATGAAACTGTACCTTTAAGAAATGGATTTTATCATGTTTCTCTGCAGATTTTTCAAACAGGCCCTGGTAGCTTATTTTGGCACCGAAATGTCTGTAAGCAACGATGTCTAATTGTTACTGAAGCAATATAATGGGCATCTTATTTATTTGCAACCCTTTTGGAATTGTTGGGTGGAGCCTGATTGACGGGTCAGGAGCAGGCTTTGGACAGTTTCTTTCTCCACAGGGAAAATCCAAGGTTTTAGTTTCATTTTCTCGGAAGCTGTTTGGACTGCAGACTGAAAGCAATGTTTTTTCTGTCTCATAGAAATCATAGAAACCCTACAGTGCAGAAGGAGGCCATTTGGCCCATCGAGTCTGCACTGACCACAATCCCACCCAGGCCCTACCCCCACATATTTACCCGCTAATCCCTCTAACCTACACATCCCAGGACTCTAAGGGGCAATTTTTAACCTGGCCAATCAACCTAACCCGCACATCTTTGGACTGTGGGAGGAAACCGGAGCACCCGGAGGAAACCCACGCAGACACGAGGAGAATGTGCAAACTCCACACAGACAGTGACCCGAGCCGGGAATCGAACCCGGGACCCTGGAGCTGTGAAGCAGCAGTGCTAACCACTGTGCTACCGTGCTGCCCTTCTCTCTCCTTGTTGTTGAAAATCCTGCTGTCGGTAGTTTGCTAGCTAGAGGCAAGCAATGTCTCTGTCTCTCTCTCTCAAAGTATACTGAAAGTTCCAGGACTGGAAACTATCAGTGTTTTAATTTAACATCCAACGGAATAATCCACAGCAGGTGTTAAAAAGCTGCAAAATCCAGCATCGCATGAGCATACTTGCTTTCTGTGCCAAGCCTAGAAGGGATGTATATTTATGAGTGTTGTTTGCTTTGGTACAGTAAAGTTAGCTGTTAAGGTTTACACAATATCATGGTTTTTCTTGGTAAAAGTTATGCTATTTTTCTCATTATAGTTTAACTGTGTTCTTAAATAAACGTTGTTTGATAAAAGCTTCCTCGTGGGTCACTTGATTCATACCTGGAGTGAACACCTTATGTTCACCTTAATGCCAAGTTCAAAGTGCAGAACTTATGGTCTAGGTTGACTTCATAAAACACCTTGGAGTTTCTGGCCTGGATCACAACAGTCTGCATATTGACAGAGGCTGGGACAATATTGGATCTGGCCTGCAGACAGTGGAGGTTGAACAGATTGCCATTTATTCTGTAGTTGAGCTCCACTCCAGCAGGGAGCTTGCTGAGGGTGAGATGGACTTGTCTGTAGCTTCCAGCGTATGTGTTGAGGACTGTCGTGCACTGGTTCTGGACTGGGGTGCGCCTCAGGGTGATGAGGCATTCATTTATTGACTCTACCATCCCTATTAGAGACTTCAGCTGAGCTGGTGAAAGGTTGGTGTTGCTTATGTTGTGCTCGTGAGGTGACCATAAAGTGGTTAATCTTGGATGCTCGGGGTTGAATGGACACAGCCTCTGGATGTAACACTGAGTCCAATCATTTTAGGTCATAACCTCTGCCCCCACATTTTTGGATTCTCCTTTTACCATTTACACCTCCTCCACATTCATCTTTTGTTTCTTTACTCATCCCATGGCCATCTCATTTTCCCCTGGCCTATCCTTTCTTCTGGTTATTTAATATCGCTTGCCATTCACCCAATCACAGCCCTTCCCTTCTGCTCATTGCCCCCCTCCCCAAATTCCCTGTCTTTGGACTTGCTTACAACCTATTACATCTCTAACCTTTTCCAGTCCTGATGAAAGAAGCAGCATGGTGGCACAGTGGTTAGCACTGCTGCCTCACAGTGCTAGGGACCCAGGTCCGATTCCTGGCTTGAAGTTTAAAGTTTATTTATTAATGTCACAAGTAGGCTTACATTAACACTGCAATGAAGTTACTGTGAAAATCCCCTAGTCGCCACACTCCGGCGCTTATTCAGGGACACTCAGGGAGAATTTAGCATGGCCAATGCACCTAACTTGCACATCTTTTGAACTGTGGGAGGAAACCAGAGCTCCCGGAGGAAACCCGTGCAGACACGGGGAGAACGTGCAGACTCCACACAGACAGTGATCAAGCCAGGAATCAAACCCGAGTCCCTGGCGTTGTGAGGCAGCAGTGCTAACCACTGTGTCACTGTACTGTTTGAGTCACTGTCTGTGTGGAGTTTGCACGTTCTCCCAGTGTGGGTTTCCTCCAGGTGCTCCAGTTTCCTCCCACAGTCCGAAAGATGTGCTGATTAGCTGGATTGGCCATGCTAAATTCTCCCTCAGTGTACTCAAACAGGTGCCGGAGTGTGGCGACTGGGGGACTTTCACTGCAGCGAAATGCATTAACACATTGCAGTGTTAACGTAAGACTACTTGCGACATTAATAAATAAATAGATTATCGAGCTGAAACCTTAACTCTGTTTCCCATTCCACAAATGCGGCCTGAGTATTTCCAACATTTTCTGTTTCCATTTCAGATTTTCCATATCTGTGGTATTTGTATTAGTCAGTTTGATTATGCAAACGTCATCCACTCCTAGCGCTTCTCTCCATTTTCTGACGCTCCCCCTCCACCCCTCCCCAACCACGCTGATTGCTCCACTTATGGCATTTAGTTATAATTATTAGCGCAAAGAAATAGAGTGGCCTTACTTGGACAAAGCATTTTATGGGTGGAGGGAGATGTGTTTAAGGAGGGGAAGAGTAGTGGTTTTCCAATGGGAAGGGCTAATAGTGAAAGGAAAAATGTGACATTGCAGGGCAGCATGATGGCACAGTGGTTAGCACTGCTGCCTCACAGCGCCAGAGATCTGGGTTCAATTCTGGCCTCAGGTAACTGTCTGCATGGAGTTTGCACGTACTCCCTGTGTCTGCGTGGGTTTCCTTCAGGTGCTCCTGTTTCCCCCCACACTCCAAAGATGTGCAAGTTAGGTGGATTGGTCATGGTAAATTGCTCCTTAGTGTCAGGGGGATGCTGTCATTTTTGTTTTAATTTAGCGATTAATGCTTATTATTAAGGATATAAGCTTATAACAAAACGAAGAAGATGTCTACTCTCAGAGAAATATTACTGCCAGAGGGTAGAGTCATTATATGCTTCAATTCTCCTCCTCCTTCAGGCACCATGCCCAAAGAGGTCCTTGGCGGGCATAGGTTTCCATTGGATTGGTCAATGATTATGCTTGGTGAAGTCCTGCAGCGAATTGCCATTGTTTTCTGCAGTGTGGCTGAATGGGAAACTCTCCCACTCTTAGTGCCTGCCATTAGGCATTTTGGAAGGATTTACAGGCTGGTAATCAACCCAGTTGGCCACATTAGGGGTGGCACGGTGGCACAGTGGTTAGCACTGCTGCTTCACAACACCAAGAACCCGGGTTCGATTCCAGCCTTGGGCCACTGTCTGTGCAGAGTCTGCATGTTCTCCTCGTGTCTGCGTGGGTTTCCTCCGAGTACTCCGGTTTCGTCCCACAGTCTGAAAGACATGCTGGTTAGGGTGCATTGGCAATGCTAAATTCTCCCTCAGTGTACCCGAACAGGCGCCGGAGTGTGGCAACTAGGGGATTTTCACAGTAACTTCATTGCAATGTTAATGTAAACCTACTTGTGACACTAATAAATAAACTTAAACACAATGAACACACCGTCCATGCCCTTTAAGTCCTGAAGTGGGACTTGAACCAGGAGTGTCTAGCCCAGAGGTAGGTATGCTTGTACTGCCCCACAAGACCACCCTCTTCACTTTCATGGTATTAAATAAATTGCTTCCTGCCGCCCCGAGATGTAGCTGAGCTTCTGTTCACCACAGATTCTGGTCGAATCTTCACTTCTATGGGCTGTTTGTTTCCGTGAAATGAATAGATTGCTTTGTTCAGCAACTCCAAATAAATAAACTATTCTATTTGGAGATGCTACAATTCCCGGGAAAACAAACTTACCCTTGTGTTGTGTTGGAATAATACCAACTAAGTTTAAGTTTAGTTCCGACATTAACTGCTTTTCTCAGTAAATAGTAAAACATGACAAGCAAATCTCACAGATAAACTCACACATCCTTGACTCTAATGGAGGACATCCATGAACCTTGATAAGCACAGTGGCCTGGAAACCTGTCTGTGCCCAAATTTGGCATGAACCCAGTGGTGGCCAATGTCCATAGCAAATAATTGGTGCACAAGAGGACATTGCAAAACTGGCTCGCTTAGTGTGCCAACTATACCTCAATGACACAACTTATATTTATATTGTACCTTTAATATAATAACAAAATTATCGAAAATGACAACAAAATAATCATAGAATCCCTACAGTGCAGAAGGTGGCCACTCAGCCCATTGAATCTACAACGAATCTCTAACAGGGTGTCTTACCCAGACCCACTTCCCCACCCTATCCCCTGTTGCCCTGCACATTCACCATGGCTAATCTATCTAACATACACATCTTGGGACGCTAAGGGGCAATTTAGCATGGCCAATCCATCTAACCTACACATCTTGGGACACTAAAGGACAATTTAACATGGCCAATTCACCCAACACACACATCTTTGGACTGTGGGAGGAAACCGGAGCACCCGGAGGAAACCCACACTGACACGGGGAGAACGTGCAGACTCCTCACATTCTCCTCCAGTATTTGTGCCAATGTGTTCAATTACCTAAGTCCTAAGATTTGGAGGCACAGTGGCACAGTGGTTAACACTGCTACCTCACAGCTCCAGGAATCCGGGTTCGATTCCTGGCTTGGGTCACTGTCTGTGTGGAGTTTGCACATTCTCTCTGCGTCTGCGTGCGTTTCCTCCGGATGCTCCGGTTCCCTCCCGTGGTCCAAAACTGTGCAGGTTAGGTTGGTTGGCCATGCTGAATTGCCCCTTAGTGTCCTGGGATGCATAGGTTAGAGGAATAAATATGTGGAGTTACGGGGATAGGGCCAGGGTGGGATTGTTGTCGGTGCAGACTCGAGGAGTAGGGAGGGAATTCCAAATCTTGGGACCTAGGCAATTGAAGGTATTGGCACAAATACTGGAGTGATTAAAATTCTCTTGTGAAGAGAACATTAGTTGGCCAGCGGGTGAGGAACTCTGAGGAGGCTGAGCAATTGATCATGGTTTTGTTGCAGAGTCAGAAGGCTCCTCTTCCCAGCTCTAAATTCAGGCAAGTAGAAATAATTGTCTCTCCATCATTTTCATGCTCCCTTTCCCATATTCAATTACAATTGACAGCACGCTTGGAAGCTTCCAGCGTGCAGACCTTAATGTGCGTGATGCCATGTGTGGTCAAATAACCTGCCAACAGACTGAGTTAGATTCATTTCTGGAACCATACCTTAGCACAAGCCGAAGTGTGAGGAAGAGGAGCGAAAATATAACATGGATCTTAATAGTATTGGCTGCAATAAAGCTGGCTTTCACATTGCTGGCTTCAACCTTCTGAGCTGCTCCAGATATGAACAGAAACACATAGATATCAAGGAAATCTTGTCTTTTTAAAACATGCATTACAAAATATTTAATTGTATATTTGTGGGAAAGAATGCAGATAAAAATTCGAGCAGGCAACTCGAGCAGGGTCTTTGTGTTGTTTGACCTTAACCATCATCCCTCTTTACTCCCTAATGCCCTTTGCCCTTTTATGGGGTGGCACGGTGGCACTGTAGTTAGCACTGCTGCCTCACGACGCTGGGGACCCAGGTTCGATGCCTGTCTTGGGTCACTGTTTGTGCGGAGTCTGCCCGTTCTCCCCGTGTCTGCATGGGTTTCCTCCAGATGCACCGGTTTCCTCCCACAGTCCGAAAGACGTGCTGGTTAGGGTGCATTGGTCATGCTAAATTCTCCCTTAGTATACCTGAACAGGCACCAGGAGTGTGGCAACTAGGGATTTTCACAGTAACTTCATTGCAGTGTTAATGTAAGCCTACTTTTGACACTAATAAATAAACTTAAACTTAGAAACTCAACCTCAATCCACCATGAATGTACCTCCCTCTGATTTAACCACTGCAGATTGGGGGGAAGTCTAACCCACCCCAGAGAGATATGTCGGTAATTCTAATATTTGAATGAGGTACCATTCCTCAGATTTTGGCAGCCATTTGGATTTCCAGTTGTGGGCTGGGTTTAGGAGATCCAGTTGTTTGGGGGGCGGGGGGGGGGGGGGCGGCAGCGGGGGGTGCAAGAGTGGCCAGGTCCAGAAGGTATTGGCCTTTCCCCCATTGGGCCAGGGGGAACCAAAGATACTTTCTCCAGGTTCTTACACAAATCTTTTCTTTCCCTTCCATAAAACCATGTTGATTTGTTCCAATCATGCAAAACTTTTAAATAAGCTTACAACTTTTGTAAGACTCCCTTCAAAATAGATTCCATCACTTCTCCAATGACTGACACCAGGCTAACTGGCTGATGGTCCCCAGTTTTCTCTCTTCCTCCTTTCTTGAATAGCAGAGTTACATTTTAAGTTCCATCGCTCCACATATGGGACGGGATTTTACGACCATCAACCAGCTGTCCAGCCAACTGAGCTGAAGTTATTCATGAAGTCCCACCTTCTCAACCTTGCCCCTCACCTGAGGTGTGGTGATCCTCAGGTTAAAATCACCACCAGAGGGGGAGAGCAGCCTGTGACCATCTGGGACTGTGATGGAATGCTCCTAAGTTCATAAGATATAGGAACAGCATTAGGTCATTCGGCCCGTCGAGTCCACTCCGCCATTCGATCATGGCTGATATGCATCTCATCTCCATTTTTCTGCCTTCTCCCCATAACCCTTCAACCCATTACCAATTAAAAATCTGTCCAACTCCTCCTTAAATTTACTCACTGTCCCAGCATCCACCACACTTTGGGATAGCGATTTCCACAGATTCACAACCCTTTGGTAGTTTCTCCTCAACTCTGTTTTAAATTTGCTACCTCTTATCCTAAGACTATGAGCCTCATCCTAGAATGCCCCACAAAAGGAAGCATCAGCTCCACATCTACTTTATCCGTACCTTTTATCATCTTGTATACCTCAATTTGATCCCCCTTCATTCTTCTAAATTCCAGAGAGTATAGGCCTAAACTGTTCAATCTCTCTTCATACGACAAACCCCTCATCTCTGTAATAAATCTAGTGAACCTCCTCTGAACTGCCTCCAATGCCACTACATCTTTCCCCAATTAGGGGGACCAAAACTGTGCACAATGCTCCAGGTGCGGCCTCACCAATGCATTGACTCATGGAGTAGTGGAGGAGCAAAGATGGGCAGAAGAGAACGTTGGTGGAATTTTCCCATCCCACCTGCCATGGCAAGTGTAGCGGGTGGGACACAGACCTTGAAAAGGTCTGTTGACCTCGGGCATGCTTTTCTAGTCTTGGGGCGAGCTAATGTCGTACAAGGTCCCACCTTTTCCCCCTCCATTGTTCTGCATATTGAAAAATGCCACAAGCACCAGAGAATGGAGGGAAATCTGCTCTGTAATTGTTACCTCAAATTGCTTCATCTATCATTTCAATTGTACCTACATCAGCGCTGGGCAGTTTAGATACCCAGAGGGACAAGGCCTTCCCTCACCTCTCCCTGGTTGAAGAAAATCCAAACACAAGCTCAGAAATTTCCATTCTTTGCAATGATGTTTATTTTTAAGGTGGCTTCAGTCACCTCCTACGTTGCATGAATTTTAAGCAACATTTGGCAGGCAAAGGGTTGAAATTTTTGCACGCAAGGGGGTGGGGGGAGAAACGCATTATTTCCCATCTCGCTCCAGGCCAGAAAGAATATGCACGGAGAGAGGAATGCAAACATAATAAACGGCTCAACTAAGCAGAAATTAAAAATGCTTTTAGAGTAATAGAGGAAGCGCTTTGCATGAGGGAAGAATTGATGGAATTTGCAACTGGCAAAAGCATCGACATGGGCAGAGGAGCAAGAGTGGAAACTGCAAATGCGTTAAGTGCAGAAAGATAGACATATTAATCTATCTGGAAGGGTGGCATTACTGGTAAAGGATAACATGATAGCCGTCAAAAAGATGGAACTAGTAGGAGGGAGAGAGCTGGCAGAAGCAATATAGATAGCTATCAGTAACAATATAGCAATAATTGGCAACTGTCACACCACATCAGATCAAGGTGCAAGGACCAATGGAGAGTTATTCAGGCAAGCACAAGGAATTGTAATGTGGAGATTATGGGGAATTCCACATACTGTTTAGCTCTGCTGCCTCACAGCGCCAGGGATCCGGGTTCAATTCCCGGCTTGGGTCACTGTCTGTGAGGAGTCTGCACGTTCTCCCCGTGTCTGCATGGGTTTCCTCCAGGTGCTCCGGTTTCCTCTCACAGTCCGGAAGACGTGCTGGTCAAGGCGCATTAGGTGCTAAATTCTCCTTCAGTGTACCCGAACAGGCGCTGGAGTGTGGCAACTCGGGGATTTTCACAGTAACTTCGTTGCAGTGTTAATGTAAGCCTACTTGTGAAACTAATAAATAAACTTTAAACTTAAATAACCTGAAAGCAAATGTACCAACTCAGGGCCCACAGTGTGGGAGAGATGGAAGTGTAACCAGTGTCATTTGAGGCAGCGAGCAACTTTCTCTCGGCCCCATCCCATGAAGCAGCTGACAAGGGCAGATGTTAAATCAGCTTCAGTGTTAAAAGTTTATTTATTTAACAGTGCCACAAGTAGGTTTACATTAACACTGCAATAACATTATTGTGAAAATCCCCTAGTTGCTACACTGAGGGAGAATTTAGCATGGCCAATGCACCTAACCAGCACGTCTTTTGGACTGAGAGAGGAAACTGGAGCACCCGGAGGAAACCCACGCAGATACGGGGAGAACGTATAGAAGCCGCACAAATACCCAAGCCGGGAATCAAACCCTGTTGGACTTTAACCTGACGTTGTGAGACATCTTACTGTGCCTACCCCAGTCCAACGCCGGCATCTCCACATCATTTAAGGAATCACCAACCTCATGAAGGTACATATGGCAAATTACGACCTGCTAAATACCTGGAAGTAACTTTGAAATTGTAGATTGTTGAGGGAGAGGCTGAGAGTCCTGGCCCTCGAACAATCAATCATTGCAGAATTCTCCAATGATAAAACCACATCTGAAACATTACTGTCAGGCAAGGCGCAAGGCTGGATAGAATAGCACTTGGGGATTTCTCAAGCACAAATTCCACTTGAGAGCTGGACATATCTGGTTAATGAAGAGGCAGGAAGTTCAAAGCTATAAAGAACTTGACAATCAAACGCCATGTGTTACATGATGATGAATGCTGGGACACCCAATAGAATATAAACAGGCAGGGCTGAATAAAATACATTGCAATGTTAGAATCATATAATCACTGTATGATTATAGGAAGGAGGCCAATCAAGTCTGCACCGACCCTCCTACAGAACATCCATCGCCCCCCCAGGCACGGAGGCACAGTGGCTAACACTGCTGCCTCACAGTGCCAGGGACCTGGGTTCGATTCCTGGCTTGTGTCACTGTCTGTGTGGAGTCATAGGGCCCGATTTTACCAAATCTTCGCGCCTGTTTTCGGGTGCGAAATTGCAGTAAAGTTGGGCACCAGGGCCTATACCACGATCTGCACCCGATTCCGAGCAGATCGCGGCTTTGCCGACACCCGATTCGGGCGTGGGTCCGACCCGCGCCTGAATCAGGCGGCCCGATGATTTAAATGCATTAGCATGCATTTAAATCGACTTAATGAACCGCACGCCCAACCCGACCGCCAAATCCCACTTTACCGTCTTCTGGCCCGCTCCGAATCTGCGCTTTTAGCGACCTGCAGAATAAAAGTCCGAAGCGGATTTCTATTCTGCAGGGGAACCTCCGAAGCCCTCTCTGCCCTTGTGAAGTCACCATCCTCCTCGGACCCCCCCCCCCCCCGCTAAACCCCTGGCAGACCCCCCCCACCCGGATCAGACCCCCCTGGGAGGCAGGCCCCCCTCGGCAGAACACACCCCAACCTACCTCGATCGCTGGTCTCCCTCCACCATCCTTCCGTTAGCAAGATAAGCTGTATGTTCCTCAGCGAGATCCACTTTGGTCAACACAAAGATGGTGCTTCTGCCTTGTGGGTCCATCTGGCTCACCAAGTCAGTTACAATACTGCGTTCAGCATCTACTGAACCATCTTGGATACAAAGGATAATGAATGGTACTGGTCGATCTTCCTGGTGTTGTCAGTACTGTAACATCAGGAATCAGAACTGCCGACACCAAGGATATAATTTTTAACATAAGCAAGGCTTACATGCAGAACCCTAATGCCATTATCCTTTGTATCCAAGATGGTTCAGTAGATGCTGAACGCAGTATTGTAACTGACTTGGTGAGCCAGATGGACCCGTCACACCCCCTCTCCTCCTTCTACCTCCCCCCACAGAGGGTGATCTGGGTCCCACCTCCACCCCCCCCCCCCCCCCCCCCGCCCCACCCCCCCACCCAAGATGATCTGGGTCAGAGAGCCGCTCTCTCTGCTTTTTTCTCTTTCCCGCCCGGGCGGGCTACTTTGGATTTTTTTTCGAACTGCACATGCACAGTTCAGAGCTCCAATCGTTCTGGCAGCGCTAAGCCCCGCCCACAGCGCGAATCGGACTGGAGCCGGCAAAACGCATATGGGCGGGCTGCAAAGAGGATTCCAGGCATGGATCTATTTGACGCCCAGATTCGACACTTAGACTCAAAATGGTAAAATCAGGCCCATAGAGTCATAGAGGTTTACAGCATGGAAACAGGCCCTTCGGCCCAACTTGTCCATGCCACCCTTTTTTTAAAAACCCCTAAGCTAGTCCCAATTGCCCGCATTTAGCCCATATCCCTCTATACCCATCATACCCATGTAACTGTCCAAATGCTTTTTAAAAGACAAAATTGTACCCACCTCTACTACTACCTCTGGCAGCTTGTTCCAGATACTCACCACCCTCTGTGTGATAAAATTGCCCCTCTGGACACTTTTGTATCTCTCCCCTCTCACCTTAAACCTATGCCCTCTAGTTTTAGACTCCCCTACCTTTGGGAAAAGATATTGACTATCAAGCTGATCTGTGCCCCTCATTATTTTATAGACCTCTATAAGATCACTCTCAGCCTTCTACGCTCCAGAGAAAAAAGTCCCAGTCTATCCAGCCTCTCCTTATAACTCAATCCATCAAGTCCAGGTGGCATCCTAGTAAATCTTTTCTCCACTCTTTCTAGTTTAATAATATCCTTTCTATAATAGGGTCACCAGAACTGTACACAATATTCCAAGTGTGGCCTTACCAGTGTCTTGTACAACTTCAACAAGACGTCCCAACTCCTGTATTCAATGTTCTGACCGATGAAACCAAGCATGCTGAATGCCTACTTCACCACTCTGTCCACCTGTGACTCCACTTTCAAGGAGCTATGAACATGTACCCCTAGATCTCTTTGTTCTGTAACTCTCCACAACGCCCTACCATTAACTGAGTAAGTCTTGCCCTGATTCAATCTCCCAAAATGCATCACCTCACATTTATCTAAATTAAACTCCATCTGCCATTCGTCAGCCCATTGGCCCAATTGATCAAGATCCTGTTGCAATCGGAGATAACTTTCTTCACTGTCCACTATGCCACCAATCTTGGTTTCTCCCTCAATGTACCCGAACAGGCATCGGAGTGTGGCGACTAGGGGATTTTCACAGTAACTTCATTGCAGTGTGAATGTAAGCCTATTTGTGACTAATAAATAAATTTTACTTTTACTTTACTTTGTAACCCCACGTATTTACCCTGCTGAGCCCCTTAACCCACATATCCTGGGACACCAAGTGGCATTTGAACATGTCCAATCCACTTAACCTGCACATCTTTGGAGTATGAGAGGAAATCAGAGCTCCCAGAGGAAACCCATGCAGACATGGAGAAAACATGTAAACTCCACACAGTTACCCTACTCTGGCTCACCAAGTCAGTTACAATACTGCGTTCAGCATCTACTGAACCATCTTGGATACAAAGGATAATGGCATTAGGGTTCTGCATGTAACCGGGATCCCTGGCGCTGTGAGACAGCAGTGCTACCCACTGTGCCGCCCATAAATGGAATGTAAGATCTGGCAGGGTGTCCAATGGGCGAGTTGGGTTAAAATTGTGAGGCAGCAGTACTAACTACTGTGCCATCGTACCACCCTTAGATTTGGCTCCCACATTCATTTTTTACATCATTTTATCTGTTTTTCCACTGATTTTTTCCAGCGGGATTTTTAAATGAATCTCCCACACTCTGTGCATCACACACAGCCCTGGCCTGGCGTTAATCTCATTAAAAAGCTATGAGTGGGGCTATTACCGCTGAGAGGCCGGCAGCAGAGTGGGGCATTGCGCATGCGCCGATTTGTCAGAGCAGATCTGTCTGATCTCCCATTCCCCCACCCTCCACCCACCCCCCGCCCAGCATGGCCGGCCCTGATCACTGGCCTCCCTCCCTCCACCACCAAGCCCGAGTGCAGAGTGGCAGCGGGACCCCCACCGATCCTCCCAGAGGCCCCACCCCCGGCCCTGCCCCCTTGGCACTGCCCAATACCTGGTGGATAGTGCCAATGTGCCCCCTGGATAATGTTACTTTGCCCTTTGGGCAATGTCAGGGGGCCTGGCTGGCACTGCCAAGCTGGCGATGCCCAGGGGCACCCTCCTTAGCCCCAACCACCTGGGGGGGCCTCGATGGCCCCTCTTCACTCTAGCGGAGTCGGGCCGCGTGCTTCTCGCTAGTGGGGAGCTATTGTAGACCCTGCTGGGGAGAAACACTCCTGGCGGGATGGTGGGAAAGAGATGCTCGTGGGCCTGGATACTTCAGTCCTGGGCCCGCTAATTTATTCAGCTCCGTGTCAATTTCTGGCATGGAGCTGACGATGCCGGACACCTGGTGGCTGGAGATGTGTGGTGGCCATGGCGCCCAGCAGGGACCCCGTTATACGGCCTCCTCTCGAGTCTCCCAGCTAGCGCAGTGCAGCGGGCTTGGAGAATCGCCCCCATTGAGGCTCAGTCAATGGAAAGCTTCAAACTTGGAGATTGATACATTTTTGCTCTGGTATTAACACATTCTGCTATTTTACCCTTATATCACTATCAACACATCCTTTAAAGTTTTAAAGCTTATTTATTAGTGTGAAAAGTAGGCTTACATCAACACTGCAATGAAGTTACTGTGAAAATCCCTTCATCACCACACTCCGGCACCTGTTCGGGTACACTGAGGGAGAATTTAGCATGGCCAATGCACCTAATGGCCAATGCAGATCTTTTGGACTGTGAGAGGAAACCGGAGCACCCGGAGGAAACACAGGCAGACACAGGGCGAATGTGCAAACTCCACACAGTGACCCAAGCCGGGAATCAAACCAGGGTCCTTTGAACTGTGAGGCAGCAGTGCTAACCACTGTGCCACCGTGCACTGCCATTAACACATCCCTTGCCTTGTGTCCGAAGCTCATGTACCTGTTCCAGACCGTCTGCTTTGCTCCACCTGCTCTTAAACAGTATAAAACCTTTCGCATTTTTCTCTCTCTTTAGCTCTGAAGAGGAGGCATACAGACTCAAAACATTTAGTGTCTTTTTCACCACAGATGCTGCCAGACCTGCTGAGTTTTCCAAGCATTTTCTGCTTTCATTTCCAATTTCCAGTATTTTGCTTTGATCGATACCTTTTAGTTAGGTGTGTGTATTCAGGGTTGGGGATACAAGGGTGAGATTTCAGGGAGGATCTCCCAAGAGGAGATCCCGCCAGCGGGAATCAATCTTTGCATTGGCGTCCGCCAAGATCATCATCCAGTCCAGAGTTTGCTCTGTGACACTGGATAATATGTGCTTGGGTTTTAGAACATAGAACATAGAACAGTACAGCACAGAACAGGCCCTTCGGCCCACGATGTTGTGCCGAGCTTTATCTGAAACCAAGATCAAGCTATCCCACTCCCTATCATCCTGGTGTGCTCCATGTGCCTATCCAATAACCGCTTAAATGTTCCTAAAGTGTCTGACTCCACTATCACTGCAGGCAGTCCATTCCACACCCCAACCACTCTCTGCGTAAAGAACCTACCTCTGATATCCTTCCTATATCTCCCACCATGAACCCTATAGTTATGCCCCCTTGTAATAGCTCCATCCACCCGAGGAAATAGTCTTTGAACGTTCACTCTATCTATCCCCTTCATCATTTTATAAACCTCTATTAAGTCTCCCCTCAGCCTCCTCCGCTCCAGAGAGAACAGCCCCAGCTCCCTCAACCTTTCCTCACAAGACCTACCCTCCAAACCAGGCAGCATCCTGGTAAATCTCCTCTGCACTCTTTCCAGCGCTTCCACATCCTTCTTATAGTGAGGTGACCAGAACTGCACACAATATTCCAAATGTGGTCTCACCAAGGTCCTGTACAGTTGCAGCATAACCCCACGGCTCTTAAACTCCAACCCCCTGTTAATAAAAGCTAACACACTATAGGCCTTCTTCACAGCTCTATCCACTTGAGTGGCAACCTTTAGAGATCTGTTGCTCTAAAATGTACACACAATTTGCTGATTTCAATTCAGCAATGGTTTGCACTGCTGCCTCACAGCAATTCTGGCATTGGGTGACTCTGTGTGGTGTCTGCATCTTCTCCCTGTGTCTGTGTTTCCTCCCGGTGCTCTGGTTTCCTCTCAGGGTGTGGAGATTTGTCTTCTGAAAGTTCTACAGGGAGCCTTGTCAGGCATTCATGTACAGATCAATCATGATCTAATTGAATGACGGAAGAAGCTTGATGAGTTGAATGGACTACTTTGTTCCTTTTGTTTTAACTCATTCATGGGACGCAGGCGTTGCTGGCTGGCCAGCCAGCTTTTATTGCCCATCCATATTACCCGAGTGCACTTTAGAGTCAACCACATTGCTGTGGCTCTGGGGTCACAAGTGGACCAGACCAGGTAAGGATGGTAGATTTCCTTCCCTAAAGGGACATTAGTGAACCAGCTGGGTTTTTCCGACAACGGCTTCATGGTCATCAGTAGAGTCAGAGAGATTTACAGCATGGAAACAAGTCTTTCAGCCCCACTTGTCCATGCCGCTCAGTTATTCCCACTGAGCTATCCCCAATTGCCCGCATTTGGACTATATCCCTCTATACCCACCTTACCCATGTAACTGTCTAAATGCTTCTTCAAAGACAAAATTGTACCCGCCTCAAGTACTGTCTCCGGCAGCTCGTTCCAGACACTCACCGTCCTGTGTGTGGAAAAAATTGCCCCCGGACCCTTTTGTATCTCTCCCCTCTCACCTTCAACCTGTTTTAGACTCCCCTACCTTTGGGAAAAGATGTCAACCATCTCCCTTATCTATGCCCCTCATTATTTTATAGACCTCTGTAAGACCATCCCTCAGCCTCCTACGCTCCAGGGAATAAAGTCCCAGTCTATCCAGCCTCTCCTTATAATTCAAACCATCAAGTCCCAGTAGCATCTTAGTAAATCTTTTCTGCATTCTTTCTAGTTTAATAATATCCTTTCTATAATAGGATGACCAGAACTGCACACAGTATCCCAAGTGTAGCCTTACCTATGTTTTGTACAACTTCAACAAGACATCCAAACTCCTTGATTCAATGTTCTGACCAATGATTCTTAATTCCGGATATTTTTTTATTGAATTTAAATTCCACTATCTGCCGTGGCAGCATTTGAACCCAGGTTCCCAGAACATTAGTTGAATTTCTGGATTAATAGTCCAGCAACAATACCACTAGGTCATCCCTCCCCTAAAAGGGTTTCAATACTTTTTAAGCCCACGAAAAGATAATCTTGTGTAGAAGACAATGTGATTATTCTCAAGATTAGGCTGAAAGATGTGCTGGTTAGGTACATTGGCTATGCTAAATTCTCCCTCAGTGTACCCGAACAGGCGCTGGCGTGTGGTGACTCGGGGATTTTCACAGCAACTTCATTGCAGTTTTAGTGTAAGCCTACTTGCGACTAATAAACAAACGGAACTTAACAAGCTGCAAAGATACCAGGAGCAGATAGAACTGGTGTACTTGGGTGGAAGGAATCACAGAAAGCTCATGATCTGATAGCTGATAACCTCCTGCTTTGCATCAATCGGTTTTAAATCTCATTGTTCAGTGCAAGAAGATCGGCAACTTAAATGTTCGTTACACAGTGTAGCATTGTCGCAAAGAAAGTTTCACGTTCCATCGACAAGGAAGTCCTAATACAAATATAACCTGCATCTGGAGTTGACCTGAGCCAACACAGCATGAACAGTAATGAGGCTCTCTCTCTGTGCAGGCAAGTGGATCTGCAGGTCCACTTCCCTTTGGAGGCAATTAAGTATTCAACACTCAACCAAGGGTGGCATGATGGCACAGTGGTTAGCAGTGCTGCCTCACAGTGCCAGGGACCCGGGTTCGATTCCCAGCTTGGGTCGCTGTCTGTGTGGAGTGTGCACGTTTTCCTCGTGTCTGCGTGGGTTTCCTCCGGGTGCTCGGGTTTCCTCCCACAGTCCAAAGATGTGCAGATTAGGTGAATTGGCCATGCTAAATTGCCCCTCAATGTCAGGGGGACTAACTAGAGTAAATGCATGGGGTTATGTGGATAAGGCCTGGGTGGGATTGTGGTCGATGCAGACTTGATGGGTCAAATGGCCTCCTTCTGCACTGTAAGATTCTACGAAGTTTAGCTTTGTGGCAGGGTTAAACTAGTGAGGTGTGAATGCACTACGACATTTCTGCCACGTGCTTAAGATGAGACAGAAACAATTCAGTTGAGAACAAGAACATGTCATCACCACGGTGTAAAAAAAATCATTTTAATACATCATTCATAAAATCTCTCATCTTTCTACTGCAATCATTAAACAAGAAAATTTATACATTTCACCAGAAGTACAATTTTTCACCCACAACCTAAAGCAACTTTACAATTAATTCAGTACGCTGGGCCACGCTGTAAAAATTTGAACTGTGCTAACATTCTCTTAAAAAAAGGCTACCTTACCCAAATGCTTGTGAATATTTCGAGGAACTGTGAGCCTTCATTTTGGTCTGTTTGATTTTATAGTAAGTTTACAAGTTTAAATGTTGTATATTTCTTATCATTTGTACATTGGTGGCGTATACATTCTGAAATTAATAGTTTTCCACAACAAGTTAGACTTCCATTTCCCAAGTTATGCTCCATACCTAGAATACACACGTAGTTATATACAAAACACCTAAAAAAAAAAGCTCGATTCAGTTTCAAAAAAGCATCTTTTTACACCTCTGCGCTTAAGTGGTATAAAATCTGGTGTAGTTACATATTCAACATTGAGCTGGCAACGTATAAACCTTGTCCATATTAAGAGGAACATATGCCCTTTGATTTCTGGACTAGGTGCTAATTTCATATTTCTTGCAAGTCTAAATGCACAGGCGCAAGTATTGTGAAGCTCACTAACACTTTGGAACTCCATTTGAGAAGAGAGTGGAGAGAACGACAGAGCACATCTCTCCTTTGGGTTGGGTAGGGACTTGAGATGACCTTTCTCTGGCCTCTTCGGCTATCCCTATTGGGCGCACTCACAGGTCCAGTTCCAAATACGCGTTTAGAAGACCCATGATATTAATAATCCACACAGGAAGACGTGACATCCCAGTTTCGATCAGCAGCTAGCGAGGCGGTGTTAAGCCCAACGTTTAGAGACCAACCTCTGTGCTGTGTCATAATACAAAAGCACGGCCTGAACAAATGCAGCAAAGTTCGCCCATCTGAATCTTCAGGTGGTCTTACCAGCGAAGAGACTTGCTTCATAGGAACTACATTCAATACAAATGATAGCGAGCTTTGATCTCAAGGCAGTTCCAAGTGTCCTGACCATAATATCGCAATGAGCAGATAAACTACAATTAGGCCTTTATACAAGTAATTCATTAAGAGCCTGTCAGGATCAAGATAGTTAATAAATTTCATAACAGTAGCTGCCATTTTAGTTTTTTTTTTGCAGATATTTCTGTTTATACATGAGCTGCTGGTTACACTATTGCTCAGATTATTCAGTCTCTGCCTTAGAATAAGGATTTAATCTTTGTTCTCGTTTTCTGTGACTCAACAAGTTCTTTGGAAATAAGCCGCAAAA
Organism: Mustelus asterias; assembly: GCF_964213995.1. Classification (NCBI taxonomy): domain Eukaryota; kingdom Metazoa; phylum Chordata; class Chondrichthyes; order Carcharhiniformes; family Triakidae; genus Mustelus; species Mustelus asterias. The sequence continues at coordinate 21,733,040 of NC_135826.1, forward strand.
GGGTACACACCGAAGGAACTTGTATGCTTCTCACACCGGTGTGAGTTGCTTCTCACACCGAGTATTACTATTGCGTTACAAATTGTAAACACGTCAATCTTGGTTTTGACGTTTGGCAGTAAAGCACTCAGATTAGTACATATGCAAAGTACTTACCTATTAAGCACGAGTCATGCCTTGCCCTTTCAATTTTCTTTCTTTCTCTCCAAAACCTACGCTAGGCATGATTGTACCACCATCATCCCCAAATGAACCCAGTCAGTCATGGCAGATTATTTGCTCTCGGGGGATAGGGGTTGACCCTAATGCTGCCCACACATGATAACTGCACACATCAGATGGGTTGTGACCAGGAGCAGAAATCCAGTGGATTTGACCCAGTCTGTAGTTCAGAAGCATTGGAACCAAATCTACTGCTTTAGCGACACCTCAATGGAGATTAGCTAGCTCAGCTAAGCCCTGCATCACGCAGACCTTTGCTCTAGAGTACATTGGAGAAAGGGTGGATGGGGGGATAGGGTCTTTCAAAGTACATTGAAAGTTCAAGAGCATAGGCGTCTCGTTCCGAATTCCCCCCCAAAAAGGTTAGCTCGCCAAACCAAACGCCCCTCAGTGGTGTTTTTCAGACATTGGGTATAAATCAGGTCAAACTGCTTCACGATGTCCTTCGCATGGGGTGTAGTGGTGGGGCGGGGCATCTCTTATGTTTTCTCCATTATTGCCTGCCGATCTCAGCTAACTCTCTGGTGCTCAGAACTTAAAAGAAAAAGGCTACAAAAACAGTGGATAGCTCAGGGGAAAAAAGACGCACACGACCCTGGATTTCCTGGTGTACATCAGCTAGCATCACTGTCTGGTAACAGTATCAGATGCCCAACTCTACCCGTGTGTTGCATTCAGGACATGCCATCAAAAGAATGAGTAGAAACTTTATTGTTGAAAGTAAATTAGTATTAAAGGAATTTTACACAAAGTTAATATTTTTTCAGGCAAAGGTCTTTTCCCTTTGTTTTCCCCCGGCAGCAATACATGCAGCAACATGCTTCATTAGCCTATCCGAGAGCCTATCTGTATTCAGTCTCACTGTCTCAAGGATATATTATGAAAAAAGCAAGTCAGTGCCCCTGGTACCCCAGAGACTGAAATGTGTCTTCGATGCTAAGCCACAGAAAAGAGAACAAAGCTTAAAATATGAAGGAAGGAAATCCCAGGTTTCCTTTGATGCTTGAAGGGAAAAGCACAGATTTTGTGACAAGGGAACGGACGCTGGCCAGTCAGGGGATGTGGCGTGTGCCGTAGTGATTCATGGGCTCCGTTTCAGTTAAGGGAATGTTGGGTTTCCGTTCAGGTTCTGAAGCTTCTGAATCGTCGCTAAACAGGGGCCTTTGTTTGTAGAAATCCGAAACATATCGCACCTGTTATGGAGAGAAATTCATCATAAAGAGGAACTCTTTGGATGGGCAAGATCACATATATACATTACATATTCCATTTCTCTTCCCCGCACCTAGTGGTGCACTAAGACTGGCTTTCATCTGTTTCCATAACTAGGGCGGCACGGTGGCACAGTGGTTAGCACTGTTGCCTCGCAGAAGCCAGGGACCCGGGTTCAATTCCGGCCTTGGGTCTATGTGGAGTTTACACCTTCTGCCCGTGTCTGCATGGGTTTCCTCCGGGTGTTCTAGTTTCTTTCCACAGTCCAAAGATGTGCAGATTAGGTGGATAGGCCATGCTAAATTGTCCCTTAGCTTCCCAAAGTGTGTAGGTTAGATGGATTAGCCCATGCTAAATGCATGGGATACGGGAACGGGGCAATGAAAAGGACCCAGGTAAGAAACTCTGTCAGAGTCGGTGCAGACTTGATTGGTCATATGGCCTCTTCTGCACTGTAGGGATTCTGTTGATGATTCTGGGGGAGGGAATCTAAGGAGTAGGAAGTGGCTATCAAGGACAAGATGATGTTGGTGAGAGAAAATTGACTGGTCTTCATTTTACTTCCACGCCCCCACTTTCTTTGCTTCTCTTTCTTTCTCCACTTTGGGCAACATGGTGGCACAGTGGTTAGCACTGCTGCCTCACAGCACCAGAGACACGGGTTCAATTCCCGCTTCAGGTAACTGTCTGTGTGGAGTTTGCACATTCTCCCCGAGCATGTGTGGAATTCCTCCGGTGCTCCGGTTTCCTCCCACACTCCAAAAGATGTACGGGTTAGGTTGATTGGCCATGCTAAATTGCCCCTGAGAGGACTAGCAGGGTAAATACGTGGGGGTCACGTGGATAGGGCCTAGATGGGATTGTTGTTGGTGCAGGCTCGATGGGCCGAATGGCCTCCTTCTGCACTGTAGGGATTCTATGATTCTATAATGTTCAAAGCCTAGATACTTGCGTTGGCAAAAGGCTTTGAGGGAAATATCCAACCATGCCCTCGCCCGATATTCATATACAAGTACTAGCCAACAGGGGTGTGCAGAGATCAGGATCAGGAATGATGGCTGATTTCTATTCCCTGGCGTCATTGGACAAAGAGGACAATCTCAGCTTTGTTATGTTCAAGACTGCCTCACTCCACGCACAGACCAGCAATTAAATCAAGAGACCTTCCTGATTGTCACTGCACAGTCACATATTCGCCAGTGTACATTTTCCAATCATCAGTTTAATTCCTCATCTCTGGAGATTTAAAAAAAAATCAATTTTTCCCAAAGTAAAAGGACTTGCATTTATTAAAGGAGCATTCATGACTTTGCAACCAATGAGATACTTATAGTTCTGAAGTCACTGTTGCAATGTACAAAATGTGGGAGGTAATTTTCCCAAAACAAGGTCCCATAAACTGCAAATTCCCAAACACCAGATCATTTGTTTTTAGCGGCATTGGTTGAGGGATAACTTGTGGACAGACCACTGGAGAAACCCCCCTGCTCTTTGAATTAAAAGTCTTCAGATCTTTTGTGTCTGGGTGAGAGGGCAGGCATGCACTTGCATCTGATCCAAATCACAGCATCTCTGACTGTGCAGCATTCCCTCAGTACTGCAGCAGAACATTGGCCTTGATTTTGCGCTCAGGTCTTGAGGGGGACAGGGAACTCTCAAATCCCTGACACAGAGGAGAGAGTACGACCCACAGAGCCATTAGTGGCACTCAACATACGCGCTCAAATTGCACCATTTGTGAAGACAAGATTGCGATGGGCAGTGAAATGCCCACCACCATGTCATTTACCTGGAAGCCAAGAAACACCAGGACAATTGTGCTTTCAATACTCACAACTAAAATGGCGACGATGGCTCCTTGCAGGAATCCGGTCAGCACATCACTCCAGAAGTGGCGATAGTCAGAGACCCGGGTATAACCCACGTAAATCGCAAACGCCAGCAGGAAGAACTGGATGGTTGGCCGCAAAAGCCTGGCCCATTTGGCCTGTAAACGGACCTGCACATACAGCTAGGCGGAACAGAGAGAAAAATATAAATATTAGAAACATAGAAAAACTACAGCACAAACAGGCCCTTCGGCCCACAAGTTGTGCCGAACACATCCCTACCTTCTAGACCTACCTATAACCCTCCATCCTATTAAGCTCCATGTACTCATCCAGGAGTCTCATTAAAAGACCCTACTGAGTTCGTCTCCACCACCCCTGACGGCAGCCGATTTTATATATTAATGGAAACAAGCATTCTCTGATCAATAGGGAGAGCAGGTAGGTTTGCAAAGTAAACTACTTCAAATCAGGGCAGGTTCAGGCGCAGAATCTGCAAATGGTATACCATGATGAACAAACTCATTCATATAGAGCCTTTCACATCCTCAAGACACTCCAAAGCATTTCACAGGCAATGAATTATTGTTGAAATGCAGTCATTGTTGTTGTGTTAGCAAATGATTAGCCAATTTGCAACATCCCTCAAGCAATGAATGTTGAACAAGGATGAATACTGGTCAGGACACCAGGGGAACTATTTTACTCTTCTCTGCACAGTACCTTAGGGTCTTTTACATCCAACTAAAACAGTCACAGCCCCCATCTAATGTTTCATATGAAACATATCGGCCAGAATATTGCCATCCTGTGCACCACAGGAATCAGAGCGGGCGAGGGATGGAACATAGCAAGATCCATTGACCTCGAGTGGAATGTTATGGTTTTGGGAAAAACGAGGCCTCAAAATCTCACCTATCATCTCTGACAGGGCAGCCCTCCCTCATAAGAGGTCAGCATGAAAATAAACAGTTGAAAGAACAGCTAATCGTCTTTCAAGGTCAAATGCAAAAGGGCTGTATGAACCTTCAACAGCATGAAGAAGTGAAGACTGCCTTGACAGTAACAGAACAAAGTTGAAGAGATTCTGTTGAAATTTCAAGAAAATTCAAGACAAACTAATTGAGCTTTGTAAAAAGAAAGGAAAACCTGTTGAAGGACTTTCACACATTACAAGGACCTCTCGGGCTAAAGTTGTTCCTTTGGAAAAGAAGCAAAATGAATTTAATGTCATGCTGAACGGACTGAAGAACAAGTTGGCAGAGAAGACTGGACAATGTTCTATATTCTAGGGGGAAGCCAAGAGGTATAAGGGGCTGAGAAGCTGAAGAACCAGCTGAAGGGAAACGAGGAGGCACTGGAAGGAAAAGCTATCGAACTTTCCAAGTTGCGGACGGATAGTGAAGCCACGAGTAGCACAATTACAGAACAGAAACAAGTTAAGACTTGGCTGGAATCAGCCCTGGCCAACAGCGAAACCAAAATGGAGGACAAGGACAAAACTCTCCACCCTGTCTAATCCTATTAGTGTTATAAGTTTCCTTGAGTTCCCCTCTCACTCTTCTAAACACCAATGAATATAATCCTAACCAATTTAGTCACCGGATGCCTCAAAGTTACTGAGAACCATTGAGTTGCCGTAAAATGGCAGGGCTGAAATGAGAATAAAGAACCTCAAATTCAAGCAAAGCTTGAACAGTTGCAGGAGAAAGCAGAAGTTCTCACAAGGCAGAGTGAAGAGTCTCTGAATCAATTAGCAGACGTAAAATTAAAGGTGGACAGTACCCAAGAATTAGGCTCTGCTGAAGCTGTTCTGTGTAGAGTAACAACTTTCGGCACCAACTTTCACATATACACAATGGACGGAATTTTCATGTCCTGCCCGCCACAGGAATCATAGCAGGCGGGACACGGACCATCCAAAGGTCTGTTGACCTTGGGCGGTCTTGAGGCGAATGCCATTGGAAAATCCCGCTCAAAGAGTTTGCTAATTAAACATTAGAACTGATGTTCATCATCGGTTAAGGATTGTGAAAAGTACCTGGAACAGGAAAAAGAATTGCTGATAAATCAGAACAGTTAGTTGAATGCACAGTGATTAGCACTGATGGCTCACAGCACCAGGGATCTGGATTCAATTCCGGCATCGGGTGACTGTCTGTGTGGAGTTTGCACGTTCTCCCCGTGTCTGCGTGGGTTTCCTCTGAGTGCTCCTGTTTCCTCCCACACTCCAAAGATGTGCGGGTTAGGTGGATTGGCCACGTTAAATTGTGCCTTAGTGTCAGGGGGATTGGTAGGATAAATATGTGAGGTTACGGGAACAGGGCCTGGGTGGGATTGTATTCGGTGCAAACTCGATGGGCCGAGTGACCTCATTCTGCACTGTAGGGATTCTATGAAACATACGACTGGAATGGACTGAATGTGTAGGGATTCTAATAAATAACAACCAAAAACTGATGAAATTCTTGAACTTTAATCCAATATGAAGTATATGAAAGATGGGAAGAGCAGTATGGAAGGACAGAGCCGGACTTCATTAGCAGAATACTCTGAAACAAGGACAACTGAACTCACCACAGTAGTTGCTGAGCTGAATGAAAAGATGTACAAGCTTGACAAAGGATTGGAATAAAAGTAAACAAACATTTGGCTGAAATTGTAAAATAAGTGGAAATGAAGGTTCCATATTTTCAAAATGTCAACGTCCAACGCATCCCGCAGAGAAAGAAAACCCGAGTTCATTCTCGGGATGAACCAAATGAACGCGGCCTTCAGAAGGAACAGGAGAAACCCAGGGTGTCCGAACAAAGCAGTCAGGCTGTCAACAAAGATAAACGCTACTCGAAGCGAGTGCCAGAAAAGCAATTCAAATGGAGACATCCAAGTACTGGAAACGCAGAGTGCTACAAATTTCGACACCAAAACAGACAAGGTCAACCCTAAGCAGCTGAGACCACAGTTCCTCCAAACCGGACAACCTGAGATCTCGAACAGCTGTCAAGCCTCTTGACCATCTGAGTTTATAGGGCGGGATTTTACAACCTTGCTCAGGCGAGATCGTAAAATCCCGCCCGAGGCCAATGGAGATTTCCGTTCTGTAAGCCTCGCCCGCCCCGATTCTGGAGCAGGCAAGACGATAAAATTCCAGCCATAAAGTCAGAGACCTGAGGGGGGAGAGGGGTTACAAAGTAAAGAAGATCATGCCGTAAATATATTTGCATAAAGCCACAAGAGGAGGTGTTTCATAGAATCCCTAGAGTGCAGAAGGGGCCATTCGGCCCATCGGATCTGCACCAACTCTCTGACAGAGTGTCTTACCCAGGCCCTTTCCCTATCCCCCTAACACCACACTTTTTCCACGGCTAATCCATCTAACCTGCACATCTTTGGACTGTGGGAGGAAACTGGAGCACCCGAAGGAAACCCACGCAGACACGGGGAGAATGTGCAAACTCCACACAATCACCCAGGACAGGAATTGAACCCGGGTCCCTGGTGCTATGAGGCAGTGACATTAACCACTGTGCCTACCGTGCCATCTTATGGTATAGGGCGCCTAGGTGTAGTATAAGGGTGTTCAGGCAGAACACTTCAGTGGCATGTTATTGAGCCACTAAGGTTCCAATCAGTTGCTCCAAGAAGTAATTGTTAGAAACACAGAAATTGCTGGATAATAACAGAAAACAAGGATCTTCCAATTTATTTTCTACTATACTGGTAGCCAATACAATGATGATGGAGTTGTTAATTAATCACAACATTAATATGCAGTATAAATACTGCACTCAAAACATTTCATATTTGACAATCTGGGACATTAATTGTGTTGCAAAAGTGAATCTTTACAGTGATTGCCCAAGAGGCTTGCTATTTGAGAAGTTGACATGATCTTGGCATCACCAAAATGGCTGTTCAAAGCTAAGTGGACTTTAACATAAAAATACTGCCTTCCTGCCTTTCTTGCCTGTTTTCCTGAGGCTGCTGACTGATACTGGGGGAAGCATTCTCAAGTATCTCAAAAAAAAAGGCCACTTATGTGAAGTCACGTAGTCCACATGGGAGATTCTTAATTGTGAGATTGGGTTATCACAGCTGTACCTGGCATCTATAGATATGACATTCTACGCTTAATGAAATTACAAGGAAATATACTCTTCATAACTGTGACAAACACTGGATCAGAATTTAACCAGTACAGTTAAATATGTGGCTAAAAGAGCTGGTGTCGGAGGGAGGGCTTCAGAAATGTGGATCATTGGGATGTCTTCCAGGGCTGGTGGGACCTTCATAAGAGGGGTTACACTTAGACTGGAGGGGCACCGATATCCTGACAGAGAGGTATGTGTGTGTGCCTCTTCCATCCCCTCTGGCAGTGCCTTGTGTATGTGCGTGCACATGCGTGTGTGGTGAGAACAAGAGCAGTAGATCAGCATGTGAAATGGCCGCAAAGGAGTTAGAAACTAAGGCCAGTAAGACTAAAAGGAAGAACAGACAGGGAGAGGTTACTGAATACGGCAGGACTGGCCTTCTGAAATGCATTTGTTTTGAGTAAGGCAGATGAATTTACAGTTTGGATAAGTATTTAGAAAAAATATGGACTTACTGGCGACAAGCAGCATGGGCTTTGTGTGGGGAAAGTCACGTCTCACAAACTCGTTCGAGTTTTTTGCGGAAGTGACAAAGATGATTGGTGAGGGCGAGGTGGTGGATGTTGTTTACGTTGACGTTAGCAAGGCCTTTGACAAGGTCCTTCGTGGCAGACTGGTAGAGAAGGTGAAGTCACATGGGATTCTTGGTGAGCTGGTAAGATGGATACGGAGCTGGCAAGATGGATACGGAGCTGGCGGAGCCAGAGAGTAGCGGTAGAAGGGTGTTTTTCTGACTGGAGATCGGTGACCGATCTGTGCTGGGACCCCCATTGCTTGTAATATATTACATATATGGTTTGGAGGAGAATATAGGTGGTCTGATTAGTAAATTTGCAGATGCCACAAAGAGCGGTGGAGCTGTGGATAGTGAGGGGGATTGCCAGAGGATACAGCAGGATATAGATAGATGGAGACTTGGGTGGAGAAATGGCAGATGGAATTTAATTTGGACAAAGATGATGATGCATTTTGGAAGGTCTAATGCAAAAGTATACAGTAAATGGGAGAACCCTTGGAAGTATTAACATACAGAGGGATCTAGGTGTATAGGTCCACAGTTCCATGAAAGTGGCAACGCAAGTGGATAAGGTAGTCAAGAAAGTGGATGTCATGCTTGCCATCATCAGTTGGGCACAGAGTATAAAAAATTGGCAAGTCATGTTGCGACTGTATATAAATTTAGTTAGGCCACGTTTGCATATTGCATACAGTTTTGGTCGCCACACTACCAGAAGGATGTGGACACTTTGGAGAGAGTGCAGAAAAGATGTTGCCTGGTTTAGAGGGTATTAGGTATGAGCAGAGATTGGACAAACTTTGTTTGTTTTCACTTGAAGGTCGGAGACGGAGGGGTGACCTGGATAGAAGTTTACAAAATGATGAGAGGCATGGATAGAATGGAGAGTCAGGGTATTTTTCCGAGGGTAGAAATGTCAATTACTAGGGGACAAAGGTAAAAGGGGGAAAGTTTAAAGGTAGCGAGAGGCAAGTTTTTTTTTGCACAGAGGATGCCAAGTGCCTGGAATGCGCTGCCAGAGGAGATGGAAGACGCAGATACTATAGCAATGTTTAAGAGGCGTCTTGACAGATACATGAATAGGCAGGGAATAGAGCGATACGGATTGCACAGAGACAAAAGGTCTTTAGTTTAGAAAGGCATCATGTGTCGGCGCAGGCTTGGTAGGCCGAAGGGCCTGTTCCTGTGCTGTACTGTCCTTTGTTCTAAAGCAGCAGACAGTAAACGAATCGAGCACAGTACCATGATGAAGCGCAAAGAACGATGAGTTACCACAACAACAGGACAGCCACAATCTTAGGCACTGTGCTACTCGGAGGAGCATTACTGATGTTTAGGATCAGTTTCAGGAGATCAGAAAGAGGCATGAACGTGCTGGAATGTGTTGTTTGCCGCATGCGTGCATTCAGGATTTGCCTGGCTTTCAGTCAAGTTCATACCTTGGTTAAATCTCACTGAAGAAAACTGGGATTCAGTTCAGCGAGAGATTTGATTTATGTACTGGGTTAAGTCCAGCAAAAAAAAAATGATTTTAAAGGTCAAAGTAAATGGAACCAAATTCACAACAGATTATCTATCAGGAGCCAACACAGCATGAGGGATTGGATAGTCCAGCAAGTGGGACAGTTGGGCATGAAGTCCAAACTTTACGTGATGAAAAATCTCCTTTCTTCGATGCACTGTTCATTGTTTTTTTGTTCCCAACAGCTGGTTAGCAACACAAAGATCATCTACGCACTCAGGGTAAATGCACTTACTGCCCCAGGGGCGATATTTCAACAGTGCTACAAAAGCAAAATGCCGCAGATGCCGAATACCTGAAATAAAAAACAGGCAATGCTGAAAATTCTCATCAGGTCAGGCGGCACCTGTGGAGCAAAGGAGATCAAGGAATCGAGAGGTTCTAATGAAAGGATCTGTTCCTTTTCCCTACCCACCCCGATACTTCTCGACCTGTTGAGTGGTTTCAGCGTTTTTTCTTCCCACGGCGTTGCTGCAATTCCGTTTACAATGTTGGTTTGTCAATGAACGCCTGAACTGCTAATAGGATGTTCCTCTCCCATTTCGGGAAGACAATCGTAACGTGCTGCTCCTCACCAAATACGTCTTCAAAGGATAGAGAAAGGGAAGTGGAAAAGGGTGAAGTGAGCTTGGGGATGCGACAAAAAGCACTGTCAAAGATAAAGTGTGGGATTCGCCAATCTTGTCCGTGGGTCGCCCCACCACCAGCAAGAATGCAGAATTTGGCACCCCATTCATCGCAGCTGCACTAGAAAATCTTAGCCACGGGCGAGGTCGGAGGTTTTCGGTGATAGATTTCGGGATAAAGGCAACAGGTCTGGTGGGCTTAAAGACAAAGGAGAAAAAAAAGCAAAGAAAATAGAAACGTAGAATCGCTACAGTGCAGAAGGAGGCCATTCGGCCCATCGAGTCTGCACTGACAACAATCACACCCAAGCCCTATCCCCCCCATGTATTTACTCCATTAATCCCTCTAACCTATGTATCCCGGGACACTAAGAGGCAATTTAGCATGGCCAATCAACCTTACCCGCACAACTTTGGAACCTATATTTATTTCAGGACATTCCAAAATCTTATCAATCAATCAGGTAGTTTTGAAGTGTGGCTTTTGAGGGAATGTAGGCAGATGCAAAAGCCAGCTTTCACATTGCAAAGTCTCCCAAACGGCTATGAGATTGTGGTGAACCATCGTTGGTTCACCACTGGGGTTGTTATTGTGTTACTGTTGGGCTAGGGTGTTGTTGTTATGGGGGTTGTACTATGTTGTTGGGATAGGGTGTTTACCTGTCCTAAGTGTTATCATGGCACACTCCAGTGGGGTCCCGCCTCCGGTGGCAGGGTATAAGACCCCCTGCTCCGGCAGGACCCCTTCAGTCTGAACGGGTGAATTTGTGTTAGTAGTTTCATTGTTAATGTATTAAAGCCTTCAGTTCTAAAGCCTTGTTTCCGGGTGCTCATTGAGGTGCATCAATTTAATACATTAACTGAGAATATGGAACAGATCCTAAAACCGGATCGTCTGACACTGGACCCACGTGCGGTCGGTGCAGCTAACACGTTCGAACATTGGTGGAAGTGCTTCGAGGACTACCTGGCAGCCTCGGTAGCTATCACTACAGACAGTGATAGACTCCAGGTCCTCCACGCAAGGGTAAGCGACACGATTTACCTAGCCATTCGTGCAGCTTCCACTTACCAGGGTGCTGTCGAGCTCCTAAAGAATAGGTACATTACGCCACCCAACGAGATTCACGCTCGTTATCTCCTCGCTACACGACGTCGGCAGTCGGGCGAGACCATAGAAGACTACGCCAATGAACTCCTGCAGCTTGCCAGGGGTTGTGACTGTAAGGATGTCTCCGCCGAGCAGTACATGCAAGACCTCGCCCGAGACGCGTTCGTAGCAGGGGTAGGGTCCTCGTACATCAGACTTAAATTATTAGAAAAGGGGAAACTCAACTTGACCCAGGCAATGGGGATGGCCGTGAGGTTGGAGGCGGCGTCGAAGAGCTTGGCGCTGTACCCCGAGGACCACGTGCAGTCAACGTGGTTGGAGCAAGCTCTGCTCCCTCCTCGCCCCGCGAACCCGCGCTCCCAGATCGATTCGACGACGGCGGCAGCTCCAGGTGGCCAGCGATGCTATTTTTGCGGTGGGGCCAAGCATCCACGGCAACAGTGTCCGGCAAGAACGGCAATCTGCAGCCAGTGCGGTAAAAAAGGCCACTACGGCAAAGTCTGCAGGTCCAAACCTAAAAACGGCAGTGCAGCTTGTAACCCTCCAGAACGGAGACCATCTCTTTCGGCGCTGCAGTACCCACGAGGTCCGACCACGTGCGATCTCAGGACGGCGCCATCGTGGCAGACAGAGGAGGAGGAAGACCACCAGGAGTCGCTGCGCTTGGAGCCCTCGGCCACATGCGATTCATGGGGGCGGCCATCATGGTCCACGACGACTAGGAGCGACCAGTAGGGGTCCTCAGCATCCACATCGGCAGCATGCAGCAGCGACCAGCAGGGGTCCTCAGCATCCACATCGGCAGCATGCAGTGACGCCCAGGGGCCAATGGTGGCGTCGATCTCTCTGGATCAGACCAGGCATTACAGACTGGAACATTCTATGATGGAGGTAAAGGTTAGTGGCAGAACTGTGAATTGTCTGTTTGACAGTGGGAGCACCGAAAGTTTCATACACCCTGAAACTGCTAAAAGGTGTGGACTCCGGGTTCTCCCTGCCAAACAGACAATTTCCATGGCATCACAGTCCCGGTCTGTACCGATCCAAGGACAATGTATGGTAACTCTTGAGGTACAGGGCACAGTTTACGAGCAATACAGGCTCCTTGTGCTACCTCACCTTTGCGCGCCAATTCTCCTCGGACTAAACTTTATGGCCCACATGAGGAGTGTGATCCTACAGTACGGTGGGCCACTCCCTTCACTGGCAGTAGGGAACCAGCCGCAGCCTCCAAATTGCCCAAAGCGCCCCGCGTGCAATCTATCCACCCTGAAGATCACGACACCATCCCTTTT